>NC_056725.1:442230275-442432775 GCF_019279795.1 Protopterus annectens | reverse complement strand
AAGTAAAATGACTATCCACCTTTCCAGTGGCGGCTGGTGACTTCAAATCAAAGGGGAGCTGCAGGAGACAGCTGAATGGGTGTGGCCAACGTGAAGGGGTGTGGCCAACTAAAAGGGGTGGAGCTATGGTGCAATGGGATCAATGCTTGACATACTTATTGATTCCCAGAGACTATCCCTTCTCTTGAATACACTCCTCATCCATGTGAAGCAGAGTTCCTCCCTAACCCAATTCAAGTGTAACTTGGACAACTGGATGGAGAATAAGAAATTCTTCCCTGATTTGGCAACACTGTTTCTAATGGACACAGGCAGCCTGTAATTGGTTTATCTCCCAAGTCCCTGCTTGTAAATGTTTCATCTCCCAGGTCCTTGCTTACACCAGAATACCAGAACTTGTCAGATGTTTGGGAGGCATAGCTAGACTTAAAAAGGCCCTTGTGATCATTAGCCTAGCATGAACCTATGAACAAATGAAACAAAAGCTTCTTAAGAAAGTTCTAATATAATTAGGAAATGCTCTGTTTTTTAAGGGATCTGCATGTTCTTTGTCTCCATAGCTTTGACTCACTTAAGTAAGCCTTGTTTTTTTAACTCAATTGTTGACCTTGCAAGTTCATACACAGTTTTAGATGCCTGACAAAAAACACACAGTGTTCCACAGTACACACATTGTGTACCACCAGAGATCAGCTGCTAGTAAAATCACATCTTATTTTAAGGTCTAAATAAAACTATGCAAAGGCAAGATCAGCAGCTCAAAACAAAATACTTTTGGCTAAACCATTGCATCTCATGACAGTGCAGAAATACACTGACTTTGAAAATATAGAGGAAGGAAATCAATAAAATACTGCAGATACTAAGAAAGTAGTTAGGGCTGTAGACTGAAAACCGACAAAGGATGCTTAAGATCTTATATGCTGTATAACTTAACTGCAGTCCGTGATGATTACATACTACTGGCTTTTGCAATTCATGATACTGTATTGGCTATGATAAACCCAAAACAATACAAATACACTTGAAATAAATGCGGCTTTTTCATTTACTTAATGTTTTAAACAGATAGATTGCAGTGTAGTTCTGTTGATAGGCTATTAATATAATTTCTATAAATGCTAAAATTTTGCTCTTGGCTACTCCTCCTATTTTCCAAAATTCTGAAACAGTTTGCAGATAATAATTGTTTCATTCTGTAAGTGTGACTCTTTAGTACCACTAGGCTGAAATGGTTATGTACATTCCTTCCTCTGCACAACACTAAACTTAATATTTTGGCAGAATACAGGAGGAATGTCTGGATACAGAGCTAATGACAGTCAGACATCTTGAAGTATCTATTTACAGGAGACACAGAAAAACATTTTTTTTAACTGAATCAGTTTGTAAAAAGTATTGAGCTATGCCATTAGGTTCTGCCGCTGTAACACTAACAGCTCCTATGTTGCATCCATGTCTGCTATTAGAAGCAGAAGCAGATGTACCTCTCAAACTCTGTACATTAAAATTCATAGTAACAGACTTAAAAAATCATAGTAGAAGGCCATAAAGAGGAGAACGTTCTTATTGTTTGTTGGAAATCCTTTAGATGCTTGACCATACAGTTACTGATGAGGAGTCTTCGTAAGAGATTATGTCAGTTATTTAATTATTTTAGTTATTTAATAATGTATTATATGGCTTTGAAATCAGAAAAAAAATCAATAATTATGAGGAACAAGGCAAAACTGAAAGTAAAAAAATCATGATATCACTATACCTAAATCATAGCAGTTGACAGATCTAGTTGCATAAGTTTCTATCACTTATAGCACTCACTTCTTGTATATAGCATAAGATAAAAAATTCAGCTAGTAACTGGTAGGTGGTGAATGCTTAGTATGCCAGATGCTCAAAATGCCTTGAATTTGTGCTGTTAATAAACATAAGCAGAGACTAGGACATTATATATTATTGTTGGTTCATATGTTCATTGTCTAGAAGCATGCTTAGTGGTAAAAAGAAGTTGCTTTTGGTGATCTAGTGAAATTCAATCACATTATTACATTGTTGTAATTTTTAAATCCAAATCTTTGCAAGATAAAATGGAGTAATATATGACAATTAGAAGACAATAAACAGGCCAGAACTTTTGAAAACTCAGAATTATGGTAACTGCTGCAATCCTGTTTGACACCATCTACTCTTAGGCATGGATTCAGGTTCCATTTCTTGGCACAAAACACCCAGACTGAAAAACACAGGCATCCAGAAAAAAAGTAAGTAAACAACCATTCACTTAAATGACACATCTGCAACTGCCTAAGTAAAAGAATATTGTATGACATCCAAATGCACTGCAGTCTTATGGAATGCTTAAAGAAACACTGAACGTGTACATTAGAACTATAGACAATGTTTTGCATTTGTCCCTAAATGTTTTACAAAGAAAAGGTGTGATCCAAGGGGTGTCATGACTTTCTTATGCTTCATTTGTTAAACTGGATCATGTCAGATCTGCAGAGAAAAAAAAATTACAGTTCGGGAAAGCTGAGTAACAGTCACACACACAAGAGCTGCTGCTCGGTCAACATTGTGATGAGGAATGAAGATCTAATACAGTAACCAAAAAGCAAATACACATTTAGCTGCCAAGCAAAGAACAATTACAAGGTTTTCCTCAGTTTCTATCTTGTCAGTACACTCATATCACAAGATGGCTCAACCTCTAAGCCCATCATCACCATACATGGAATTATTATTAGGGACAATATCACCCCCCAATATTATCAACAATCATGTACATGTTGCAGCTGGAAAAGTGAATCATGAGCTACAAGCCTACAATACTTACTTTAGTTCTGCACCTTCACCTTCACTCAGTCTGTTCTTCTAACTTCTTTTCTTTTCTTCTTCTTTCTTCTTCTGTTCTTCCAATGCCAAATTAAATTATTAATAAAAAAAATCAGTCCTTAGCACAGTCACGATTTACGAATCAATCCACAAGCCCACAACTGATTGATTCTCGCTCTTTTCCCAGCACATAAAGCCCAGGAAGAGAGCGACAACCAATCAGCAGCATTTAGCCCAGCAAACACGTCATGACGTGCCTGCGGACGTCGCAGTCCGAGCCCCTTCCAATTCTATGCGGTTTGGAACCGCATAGACTTCTGGGCATCACAATGATGCCTTCATTACCCCTCCAGGCTGCAATCAAAACAAAAAAAAAAAAGATGTTTAAAACCGCCGCAGCCCGAGGCGGTTAAAGTCTAAGCATCGCATACTTCCGGTCGGACTCGGAAGTTTGTTTAAATAAAAAAAAAAAGGTATTAGGTATTTTTTTTTTTTTACACACTTCTTGAAGTTCTTGACACTTTATTCTTTTTAGTTGAGGGGGCTGCAGTCCGGCAGTCCTATGCCACGAGCCGCCCCTGCACCTTTCTATTTTTTATATCCTAATATGTTCCTGCAATCTAACCTTAAATTTTGTAGATGTCTCCCTAATATAATTTAAGTCCCAATGACATTTCATAACATAAATAGCACTTTCACTAAAACAAGTATAATTACGAAGTAAACAATACTTACTACATATTTACAAATATTGTATGTACCAAATGGGAAGGTAGCCCCCTGTGTGTTAATTTGAACAGACAATTCATCTTTATGTCTAGTCAGTAATACTTCTACCCTCTTTATATTAGACTTTAAAAATGTTCACAAATAAATTTTAAAAAAGTAGTCTCTTCAAAGAATGGTCTGTAACTTCTATTAGCTTCAACTACTTTCTGCCTAATTATGCTATATTCTGTAAAAATCACTTGCATCTTTATCACCCACACTTTTCTTTCTCTTTCAGATGAGAAGACTGTCCCCTAGATTTAATAAAATCCATGTAGCATAGTGTAGAGCCTACATGGAGTGCTACCATGTCTGTGTACATGGTTCCCTCTCGGCAGCGCGCAATGCATATTAATCATGGGGCATTGCCGAGGGAGATCCATGGGACATGGTTATTGAATCAGTATAGGGAGTGTGGTGCTAACTGTGTCTGCAGATGAGTAACACATGACCTGCACTGTCCAATTAGAGTATAGCAAGGTAATTTATTTTTTTTATTTTATAAAAGTCATGTTTGAGTGGTGCTGAGCACAGTAGTGCTAAGCGGCACTGAGACACCAGATATTTAAATATAGAGACTGGATGTATTTAATCATTTATCTAAAGGTCAAGTTAAAGAGTAGCTGAGTGGGTTTGCATGGTGCGGCATGGTGCACAGCACTACTTAAAGGTAGCTCAGAGGTATATGTAAGGTTATAGCAGCATTTAACACATCTGCATAGCTAAGTGATTCGAATTATAACCTCATGTGCAGAAGGTGCAGGGTTTGAATTCATGGAAAAGCAAATTAGCATTTTTGTTGGAAATACAAATTATACAAATTATTTTTAAATCCTGGTCTGCTGCACTCAGCTAAGCTCTGCAAAAACATGCTAAGGCCTGCTAAGCACTGCATAAACAAATAAAAGCTAATGTTTATGCACTGCTTGGCATCACTTGGCTGGTTTGTGCACTGCTAAACAGTGCTAAGCAGATGGGTTTTTGCAAAGCTCAGCTAAGCTGCACATGTTTGCAAGGCACTAAGCAAGATGACAGATTTTTAAATATTGCCCATTGGTGTGTAAGGGTGGGAAAAGAGGCTATATTAAGCCCGGTAGGTAGGAATACAGCATAATCTGTTGGAGTTCTGACTCTGAAGGATACAACAGCAGGCATTGGAGCGGGTTCATGCTTTTGGGCACAGTGCTCAGGCAATCATGAGTCCATGGTCATGGTTGGACTCCTTGTAAGAAACCATTAGAGCCAGCTGATGCAGGGAGGTTACCAGGACTTGGAGAGCAAGGCAGAGGCCTAGGACCGGCTGGCAATGGACCTCACCAGTGCAAATGGTATCCCTTGCACAGGTGAGCAGTGTCGTCACCACCATGATGACCTGAAAAGATGGAAGGAGGCTCTCTAGGACACCTGGGTCCAAGAATTCCAGGCTGGAAATGTCCCACGTGTATGTAAGTACCATTACCTGTGTTTCACCAATATTTATTCTTGAATATGTGCCAAACTGGTATGCATAATGGTGTGCTTCTTTCCCAACAGCTGTGGAGGAGGTGCATGTTGGGTGCTTGGGCAGGTTGCACCATGAGTGTGGTGAGTACAGATGCATTTTGCTATTTTTCATAGATTCATAGATTAGTACTAGGCTAACTGCCCTTGTGAGCCATTTTAAGCTTAGCCAATTATCCCTTGTGAGACTCAAACCCTGCACCTTGTGTTTGTAAGGCAAACACCTTAACCATTAGGCCACCCAGTCAAATAAGCAATAAAGAGTAAAGCATTAACTGGGATTAGGTATATACAGTAAAGGTTTTATATATATATATATATATATATATATATATATATATATATATATATATATATATATATATATACTTGTACTGCAAGAAGTGCATACTGCCAACTGTAGTGCCATAAGCAGGGAAGACTAAACCTTAACCATAATAAACTATTATATGTAATAAAAGTTTGTAGTACAATAACTGTGGAATTACAGCTGTGTTGCAACACCTACATAGTGACAACCGTTGTGCATAAAAACATGAAATTGTACCAGTAACTGATTGAAGGTTTCTCTAATAAAGTCTGTTGTGCAATGACTGTAGAAGTAGGGCTGTTTTATAAGAAATCAATTATTAAAACTGTTCTGCAATAAAAACACAAAATAGTATCCACACCTGCATGAAGGTATGTCTAATAAAGTCTGTTGTGCAATAGTGCTGTTTTGCAAAAAATCAATTATTACAAGTGTTCAATAAAATCATGAAATAGTATCAGTACCAGCTTGAAGGTATTTCTAATAAAGTCTGTTGTGCAATAAGTGTAGGTTCAGAGCTGTACTGTAAGAAATCACTTATGGCAACTGGTCTGTAACCACAAATGGAGCAATAGCAATAACACCAAGGTAAATTGTGTACGTCAGGATTGTCTTGTTTTCACCATTGCATGTCAGCTACAAGCATTCAGGCTGTGAGGTATGGTGCTATGGTCAGGTATAACAGCGTATTACTTGTACACTGCAAATAATCGGTAATCGGATATTGGTTGCTGACTTCACAGATATTTCAACACACTAACAATGTAATGTGTACACCTGAATTCTATGTAGTAATGTATACTGCATTTAGTATATCTGTCATACTTGAATGTTATGCATGTGTGTTCAACTGTCACTGCAGTCAAGTATAAAATTGTACCACTATTAGCAGGTCATATTCCAGTTACCAGGTGAGCTCTAGGCAAATATCAGTCAGTTAGTAATCAGCAGTGACTCAGTAGCTCAGTTTGCTAAATGCTGTGTATGTACATTTTTGCCACACACAGACCAGGGTTTGAATCCAGTGCTATGTAGATCTAAATATTATGGTATCAGTCATGTAATGTTTACAGACAAATGGGTAAGGTAGCCCATATTATGAGTACATTATGTGTTTACATGTTATAGACTTTTACAATTATTACCAGGAATGTGAAAGTACAGCATAAAAAAGAGGAAATAACTGTAATAATAATAAAATAACATAAAATAAAATAAAATGTTTAAGCTCTGGTATGGCTGCATGCCTGGAGTATATGCCTGCCAAGCAAGGCATGATAGTAGTTTATTGTCTGTACTGTGCACATACATGTCTCTCAAGTGTCACGCCAGTGCATTTGAAGTGTAGTTTGAGGCTTTTTTTAACTGGATTAGAGAGGGCTGGAGAATAAGTTCAGCAGATAGAGAGTTCCAAGTTTTGCCTACAGAGTTAAAGCTCTACAAGAAAGCATTTCTTCAATTCGTGCAGTATAATTCAGGACATTCTTTATTGTTCCAATAATTTCTAAAAGTGAGATATTCTTTAATACTTTAGAAATATGCACCCCTTCAAAAAACATCTCAATTTCATTTTGTAGAAAATTTACCCTTTTATTGAAAAGCTTTAATGAGCAAGTTTAAATCCCATCAGAATATTTTTGGCTTATACTACATTCTCTCTTCAGTTATTCCTTTTCAGCATTTCTGTATAACATGTCTGTGTTTGAATGTTATACTACTGCTTCCTGTTTATTACATTACCACTCCAGTGTGTTGTATGTGTTCATATTATCTTACCTTATTCTTTAATTTCCTTTCTACCTTGTGTGTAAAGTTTCTTCATATCAATTTCTATTTATTTATATTTGTACTATAACAGTCAGTATAGGTAACTGTAGTCATTATTAAGGGAAAATGTATAAGGAAATTAGTACACAGACCTTTAAAATGAATAATCTGATTTAACTATTGATAAATGTCATCCTTTGACTAATAATCACTTGATGTTGTTGAGCCTAGGCATCCAAACAACAGACAGAGAGAGAGAGAGAGTGAGATTCATCTCCTCCACTTCAGATTTTTCAAGGAGCAACTATATACCACATAAGGCTAAAACACTTCCCAGCAAAACTGATTGCATTAAATATATTGCTCAAACAACCCCTTCACCAAACAAAAGTAATTTTCATATTTTCACCGTATCTAATACTTTGCCCAAACACTGCTCCCTACCTCTTCTTTTCGAAAGTGCTATGTCTCTGCAGTGCTTTAAAGTTTCTATACAAGGGCTATTAGTCTTTTACAATCCCTTTTTCTTTTCTTTATTACTGGTTTGTCCGGTTCGATTCTCAGCTAGAGTGTCTTCTGCGTGTAGACATGCGTGAATGGGCATACCTTCGTTGAAGGTTGTGCGTCAGGGCTGGTAACTCAGCATGTAAAAAATCAACTACCAATCATTAGCGGCCCGGAGTTCCACTGTGGCGTCCCCTAACTGGGAAAAGCTGAAAGACACAACATTACTGGTTCTTTTTATTTCAGATTATTTTGTGATCTAACCCCTTTCAGCTTAGGTAGTTTATTATTAATACAAAATCATCAGCAAAATATTGAAGGCAAAACACATCAGTTTTTTTTTTCAATAAACAAGAAAAAAATAAACTACCTCTCTGTAAGTGTATGACGCAGCCCCTAAAAATGCAGAATATGTTTACAAGAGTGAAGAGCACTTATTTGATACCTGTGAATAGACTTCTTCAAAATAACAAAACTCAACATTCACCTAGTTTGAATATAAAACTTCCACAAGTCACCTGCATGCAGAAAAGATAAAACTTTGTTATACTTAAGTAAAATATTGAATGACAAGCAAAGTGGAAGAAATATAGATACTATCCTAATGCATGCAGTCTAAAACCAGACTTAATACTAATGATATTGTTCTAGCATTGAGATATCCTGCATCTAATACCATCTGCCTGTGCATTTCACCTTGCTTTAATATGACATTTTGGTCACCTCCCACTATGTAACTTTACATTTTTCATCACAAAAAATATGAAAATCAGAACACAAAATATAATTATTGTGCAAAGAATTAGTAATCAGTTTTTTTTTACTTCTGACATACATGTTCATACATTTTGATTTGGCTTGTAAGCCTTTATCCCAACACAGGATGCTTTAAAAATTACTTGTATTAAAAGGAAAACATCCAAATATGGAAAAAAGTTGTGTCCCAATAGGAAAATAAATATACGAACTCCCATATATTTACTTGCAGGAGATGCCAGGTATACATACCTTTTATTAGAAATACTGACAAGAAACTGAATACATTTTTAAGATTGCTTCCTCTTTATCAACAAAGTTATGGAACTTACAATAGATTGAAGCATCTCAGTATCATTCAACAAAATCTTACAATTGTCTCCTCTGACCATCATAACACCTAAGATATCAACAGTGTAAGGTACACACGTGCCATTAACAAACTCTCAGGTAGTTTTGAAATCTGAAGCTATTTCTGAAGTGTAAGACTATATTATTGATGGAAGCAATGGTTTCCTATTTTGAACACCTTCATTCAAAATTTTAGCTGCCCCATTTCTAAAATAAATACACCAACATTTGAGACCCATTTTTAAAATTTCTTCTGATGAAATAGCCCTAGATTAAGTGCGTGTGACCATTAAATGCATTTTTTAATAATAATCCGATTTGTTAACTAGTTAGGCTCACTGGGCAGTCAACAGAAGACAAATGAGGGGTGAGGAAATCAAACACTGTTCACAGGAATGAAAACTCACAACTTATACCTCTGTGCTAACTGCCAACATATCTCTTACAATCTGTAACTGGCCACTTGTGCAAGGCAAAGACGTAGTGGAGAAAAAGTGAATTTTCTTTATAAAGTGGTCACCAGTTTGTCATTATCTATATCCTTGCAAGTCATAAAATCTAACACACACACACACACACACACACACACACACACACACACACACACACACACACACACACACACATAAGCAGATGTTTCTTTTCAAGCATTTGCTGAAAATATCAGAAATTCACTGGTATTTTAAATATAATAAATACATATATACATAAGGCATTAATGCCCTTCTAGCTTGCCAATATACCAAACCACTTGTTCCCGTAATATGTATCCAGGCTGTTCTTAAAATATCTAAACTAGTACTTGCTTTAATGTAATTATGTAATCTGTTCCATGCATCAGCTACTCTGTCAGAGAACCAGTTAGTGCACTTCTCCTTCCTATAGAATCTTCTACATAGGTTGTCTGATGATTTTCTAGTACTTTTTGATAACCCCAAACATTCCCAGAGGTAATTGTCTCTAAATGCCCTATATACCTGGAGAAGATCTCCTCTTAGATATCTGTAAGAGACACTGTACAAGTTCAGATATTTTAGTCTTTCATAGTAACTTAAATTTTTACATCCATGGATACCCTTGGTATATTTCCATTGTACTCTTTCCAGTTTACTCATGCTTGTTTTCTTATAGGGTTTCCATATTATTATTCCATACTCAAGTTTGGGTCTAATGTAACTAACAAGCAATGACTTCTTCATTTCTGATTTTCTAGACTTTATAAATCTTTTTATATAACCTATAGTGCTATAAATATCATTAATCAATTGGCTGATATGATTAGAAAAAGTTAAAACTGAATCTACCCATATACCCGGGTCCTTAAATCAGTCTACAGTTGCTATATTAGATATTCACCTTTAAGTTTATGCCTACCAAATCACATATGCTTAGTTTTTGATGTATTTATCAGTAAATTATTCCCCTGTACCCAAATGGTCAATTTAGTCAAGTTATTTTGCGGACATGCCTTATCTGAAACACATGTAATCAGTTTACCCAATTTCAGGTCATCTGCACATAGACTGTAGAACATCTCAGATAAAAATGTTAGGTCTGAAAGATACAATCTAAACAAGTAGGGGCCTAGGACAGAGCCCTGTGAGACACCCTGACTGTACCCAAGGATTTTGCCTGTCCAGTTGCATTATGATACTTGCCATGTCCTATTTGTAAGTCATGCAGCTATCCATCTTATCAAGAGTACATCAATACCTAGTGGTACTAATTTATTGATCAATGTTATGTGTATAACTCTGTAAAATGCTGAAGTTAAATCTATATAAATTACATCACAGCCCAATGTTTCATTCATAGTTATTATATTGTTATAGAACATCATGTTACAGGTGGTAATACATCCGTTTTCAACATATGCTTGCTGATGTATGGTATCAAGCCCCAACCTATTTAGTTCTGACAATAACTTATCCAATATTACCTTCTCCATTATTTTTCCACAACATGAAAGTAGACTTAAGGTTCTGCATGACTCTGGGTTTGCCCTACTCCCCTTTCCCTTAAAAACAGGTTTAATAAGGACATGTCTCCAATCTTGAGGAATCTCCCCATATTTGTATGACTTAGTGAATGATAGATATAATGGTAATGTAAGTCCTTGTTGAAGTGTTCTCAGATCATTGTTACTTATTACGTCTCCTCCCTGTGCTTTGTTTGGATCCAGTTTGTGCAGTTCTTTTTCTATATAATCTAATTTGATTCCAGTATCTGGGGTTACCTGGGTGTCACTAGGACAACGTACCACCCCATTTGTGGACCCAAACTGTTTTGCATAACATTTTGTAACTATATATATAATCTGTTATGTCTGAGAATAAATTTTAGAATCTGTTTATCAATTTTTGTTTCTTTACCCCTTCCACATCTTATGTATCTATAAAAAGGTTTCCTATTATGCTCAATATCTTTATATCCATTTTCTTCAAATTTTTCTTGATCTTGTCTCACACTATGCTTAATCTGTTTGTCCAGCTTGTTTATTTCAGTTTTCAAAGTTGTAGTTCGACCTCTCTTCCATTTCTTATATTTTGTGTCTCTCACCTTAATTAGATATCTTGTTCTTATGGAAATGTAGCCACCTGATGTTATATGCCTAGAACCTGATGTTAAACATTTTTTTTATTTTTGTACGCAATTTCTCTTTCATAATTTTCCACATTCCGTCTGCAGTTTTTCCACTGAACACCTCACTCCAGTTAGTTTTACATAGTAAATTTAAGTCCCCAGCTAATAGTATTCTTCCCTCCCGTGTTTCATGCAAGAAATGCATGAATTCCTCTAGGTCGTCTGCACTTGACTTTGGTGGTCTATACACTGGAAAATTGTATGTTCCAGGGTTGTCTTTATTGTCACAGTTACACAGTCTATAGTGTTGATGTTATCATTGAACATGTAATACTTACAGATCTCATAGCTATCTTTAATCTCTGTTATAACACCTCCTCCTGACTTTTTATTAGAATGTCTGTTACAGTAAAAACATTTATACCCTGACAGAAGTGGTTTCCAGTCATTGTTCTTTAACCATGTTTCTTTCACAAACTATAACAACATCAATCTTGTGGGAACATAGCAAATTTTCCAATAAAAAAACATTATTATTAATGGTTATACCATTAACAACCATTAGAGATGCATCAAATGTTGCTGTCTATGGGCTGTTAAATTTTTGACATGGCAAAATCCTGCCTAGTGTTTGTCAAATATTGCAAAATATCTGCCGCAAAAAGTATCTTCCCTGATCTAGACAAATGCACACCATCCTGCCTGAACACGTGTGCCCAAAACAAGGATTGGATGCTCTACACAGTTCCATTTTTTAAAACAGGACATTTTTCCATGTAGGTATTTACCCAAAAAATCTTTTCATTCACAGTGACCTGACTATCCTTTCTATAGGTGATAACAATACTATCTAAGAGGGTTGCCAGTTTCCTACTAACAGTTAACGAATCCTTGTGGGTGACATAATTTGTACCAACATGAATAAAAACAGAGCCATACATCCTTACATTAAGGTGTTCCAGGGATTTCTTACATTTTCTATTTTTTGCTACTGGAAAGCATAACACCATTTGATGTTCATTATCATCTCTGCAAATACACATATCACTTCCACTAATAATTGAATCTCCAATTACAAGAATATCTTTGCTGGCCATCTCTGAAGAATCTTCCACTTCTAATACAATAATATCTGCTCTAGCAATTGTCATGAAGGATAGATCTTCATCACTATTAGTCTTATTAATCTGACGGTTTTCATCGTGTATTAATTTGCATCCAGCTGGTGTTGTAAATCCAAAGATTGAGTCATGTAGTCAACATCTGTCTTTTTCCTCTTTTTTCTTAAGGTAATGTTCTTCAATCCTTCAATGTTCAGTTTTGATTTCTTCCTTTTCACCTGCCCTTTGCCTCTTTTTTCTACCTTCTCCATTGGAAAGATGATGCCTTTTTCTGTAGACTGAAGGTTTCCTAATAGAAAAATATCACAACTTCCTGTAACCTGTGTGTTACATTACAAAGCAGTGTCCTTTTTACTACGTATTCCCTTTCCTTTACAGTCATTAATCAATTTATTTTTATCTTTGCTATTTGTTGTGAACTTCCTCTGTTCTTTCTTTTTTGTTTCCTTCTAAACAAACTCTATCCTCAGATTGCTGAATACTTGCATCTAGAATTCCAGAGTTGTCAGCAGCATTGTCTTGTTTCATAGGGGTTGAATGATCTTTGCAGAAAATAGTTGCATAATTTCCTAAATCTGTTCTATTTGTTCTATGCCTAACATTATTTAGTTCATCAGTCAAGTCATTAATATATGATACAACAGTTCTCCAAGCCATGCCAATTGTACATGTGCAATCATCATCATTAAGTCGAGATTTACTTCTAACAATGGTAAGCAAATCATCCAACTTTTGACACGAGGAGCAAAGATCACCAGTGTTATCGGCTGTTACCTTTAAATATGCATAGCGTTTATTGCACTGTACAAGATATTTGTGCATTAGCAAATCATTAATTGCACACCCATTTAAGGAATCCATATTCCGCTTCAAATTAATACAATATTACAAAAGAAAACATCTAAATCAGTAACCAGAGAATTCAAAGAGAACTTAAATCAACTTGTATTACAAAAAAATCACACCAGCAATATACAACTAAAGTACACTAAGCTGTTCTGACCATACAATTTCTACAAGGCAGAGAAATGTTGTAATTCCTTTACATCACGTGCAGTAGTGTCTGCTCACTATCACTCACAGTAGTACTTCTTTTTGATAATAAAGATAAATAAATCACAAACCAAGATGGGATTGTTCAGATATGCTAACCAAGTCAATCACTGGTACATTTAAAAAATAAATGTTTTACCAACAGACTATAATATAAAGCATTTTATTTTTTAAAAAAAGCAGCAGAAACAAGAGCAATCTCTCTTCTTTAGATATTACAATATTAACAATAGGGAGATATTGCAGCCCCCAAAGATACACTAAAACATTGTTGAAATAGTTCCTTGTCAAATACAAAATATGAACTGGTTAATACCAGACCTAATAATGCACAAGCAATCTCAGTTTCTCTGCCCTCTGAACAATTACAATGGAAAAAAAAAAACAGATCTCTACAAGTCCATTGCTTCAGTGGACCAGCAAAGTATAAAGACTATGTATCTAGTTTAAAAGAAGAATTGAAAGGCACATAATAAGCATACTTGTGTTAGTGTACAGGAACAAAGGGGACATCCACAACTGTGGACAGTACAGAGGAATCAAACTCCTATCACAATGCATGAAAGTTCTAGAGAGGGTGATTGATAAATGGATACACAGAGTAGTAGAATGTAAGATGGGAAATGAGTAGTTCAGATTCAGATCAGGATGCAGCTCAACTGACCTGATGTTTGCAGTGAGCCAGATTGTTGAGAAGAAGCTAGAGATGAGGAATGAGTCCAGCTGGGCATTTCTAGACTTGGAGAAAGCATCTGACAAGGTCTCAAGAAAGCTGATTTGGCAGTACTGCAGTGGTTCAAAGTCCCAGAAACATTGCTAGAATTAGTGCAGACTATGTACAAGGATTCAATTACTCAGTTATGAACAGTGTTCGGCCTCACAGAATGGTTCCCAATGGGAGTGGGTGTACACCAGGGTTCAGCTCTGAGCCCACTGCTGTTCATACTAGTGATGGACTACATTAGCAAACAGGTTGGAGGAGGACAGATCAACAAAGTTGCTGTATGCAGATGATGTGGCATTACAAGCAGGCTCTGAGCAAGAACTCCAGGAAAGTATAGAGCAATGGAATGCAAAACTGAAGACACATGGGATGAAACTAAGCACATGTAAGACAGTGGTAATGGCAGCAAACTGGGGAAATCAGAAGAAGCTGAGAATTGAGATAGAAGGGAAGATAGTGGAACAGGTAAATAGCTTCACGTATCTGGGAGGGGTGGTTGAGGAGAAGGGAAGTCTGAATAAAGAGGTCAAAGCTAGAATCAGAGGGGTTGCACCCAAATGGAATAGAGTGTCAGGTGTAATCTATGACAGATGAATATCAAAGAAGCTGAAAAGTAAGATGTACAAGACAGTGGTGTGGCCAGCACTACTGTATGGTACAGAAACCTGGGCAGTAAAGGCAAAGCAGATGAGAAAGCTAGAGTGGATGGAAATGAAGTGCCTGAGAGGGTGTTAGGATGCACATCATGTGACAGATGAAGAACTGAAAATATAAGAGCAGAAGCCAAAGTAGCTCCAATTGCAGAAAAGATCAAATAGAACAAATTATGATGGCTTGAACATGTGCGCAGAAAAGCAGAAGACAATCTGCTGAAGAAGATATGGGATAGACAGGAAGAAAGTAAGAGGAAACAAGGGCATCCAGCAAAGAGATGAATGGATTGTGTGAAAAAAAGATCTGTGACAGTCAGGCATGAGTGTCAAAGAAGGCAGGAGTGTGGCATTGAATTGAGAGAGTTAACAACAATTAGCATGATTCCCTGACCCCATGTAGAAAATGGGAAAAAGGGGGCTGATGGTGATGATGATGATGAATTGAAAGGCCCATCCCTTAAGTAGTCTAAAATGTCAAATGAGTCACAAATAATAAAGGGGGTTAACTGAACAAAATTATTCAACTTAAAGTTCACAAATAGTGCATAACGTTTGGTCATAAATACTCTGGCACCCACAGTCAGCCTAGAGTGTGGTTTAACAGAGATTTTCAGTATCTCTGGAATTGCAACTGAAACTGCAAGTCTAGGGTGTCAGCTTTGGAAAAACAAAAATTCTTATTTTTATCTCATTCAAATACATTTTGTCTGCGCAAAATCAAATTTAGAACAAACTACATTTATTTCTCTTTTAATGACTTTTACACAGCTTATGGCATCTGCTAAAATCTCCAACATGCACTCTTTGTCTTTAGGCACATCCATCACCATCTGGCACCCACCCTTATCAACCTTCAAAAATCTCAAAACTGATCTATTTCCAACTGTCTTGGAGCTTTATATTCATTTGTGTATAAGTCATGAAAGTAAGTACTATGAGGATTTAAAAAGAAGCCCTGACCTCATGCTTGCTATATTCCCAAAAGCATTCAGTCTTTAACAATGGGGAATGACATCAGTAGACTTGCATAAATCAGTCAGGGGGTGGTAAGATGCAGCTATAGTGAGCAAAGACTTATGTTAAGCTTTTATGAAGCTTTAGCTTTCTAAGTCTGTTGGCCAACTAGGGCTTTTTTCAAGGGATGAAAGAGAAGCCCTCGGATAAGTCAGCACACTGCATTGAAGTATTTTTTGTGCAATGAAATACTTTAAAAAGCTGTCTGACGTGTTTCTATCTTCATTCTCATTCTCCCCTCATAACATCTGTTACAACCACTGCTGTCCACCTGGCCTCTCTGACTGCTGAAGGATAACAGTCTTGATGTAAACTCAGTAGAATGGTGCTATATCCTAAATGTTTTTTACCAAATTTGGATGTAATAGAAGGCCAGCACTTCTTCCTCTAACATTTCAGGTGATCTCCTTAAAGTCACCCATGAAGGGCTGGATTCATTAACATCTACATGGAGTGTAGCTATCATGCTGCTGGTGCATCATGTTACCAATATGATAGCTTGCTATTTGGTGTTCACAAAGTGGATCTACATAACATGTGGTGCTGCCAAAGGGAAACAGCAGACTATCCTAATGAAAGTATAAAAAAGCCGAAATACATGTTAATTAACCAATCCAACATGGAGGAGCTATTCAGGAGGCTATAAAGCAATCATGTACACTCAGTATAGGCTTTCGCCTTGTACACCAAAAAGTCAATAGAATACAGCACATTTTAATTAGGAAAAAAGCATATTAGGGGTTGCTGATCGTATTATGCTCTATGTGCAACAGGCGTAACTCAGGGTGCTGCTGCTGCTGGTGCCAGACATCAGGCAAGATAAAGAAGGCTGTTTAGACCCATTTGACTTATCATGGACTGCATGACACAGAAATTATTCAGAAATACAGGGTGAACAGGGAAACACTGGAGGAGATTTGCATCCTGTACTGCTCCCACCTCATGCCTCAGAGAAATCATGAAGAATCTATGCCAGATGAAACAATAATGCATTTAGCATGACATATGTTAACTATTGGTACTTTCCAGACACACACAGGTAATATTCCAGGGGTGTCACAGGCATCAGCCTCTAGAATATTACATCATTTTTTACATGCACATGGGCATATCTGTATCCCACAAACCTCAAAGGAGACAGCAAGAGCCATGCAGGAGTTTTATACAGTAGCACACTTCTCTGACATATTGGGGGCCATACATTGCACAGACATACACAGACATAAAAGCCCCATCTGAGAAATAGGGTAGGAGGTAGCAACAAAAAAGGATTCTACTCTATAAACTGTCAAGTTGTCTTTAATGCCCACATTATCTACAGGATTATCTACAATGTCTGTGCAGCTAATTCAAGCAGTTTCCACAACTCACACAAATAGCATACTTGTGAGTTGTATACCAGGTATCCTAGGGGTGATGTCCCTCAAGGGCATCTAGTGGGGGATGCAGGTTATGCACTGGAGCTCTGACTCATGACCATGAAAAACTCATACAATTTCACTGAACAAAGATACATCAATGTATATCATAGAGCATGTGTTTATATTTCTGAAATGAAGGTTTTATTGTCTAGACATATCAGGAGGTACATTACATTGTAACCCAGGCACCTCTGCTGAAATACTTACATCATCAGCATCTTAGTTTCATAGGTTCATATGTGTTTACTAGGATAATGACCAAAAGGGCCTTTTGAAGCCTAGCCATGCATCCCAAATCTCTGACAAATTCTGATACCCTTGATAAGTGTAAGCAGGGGCTTGGGAGATGAAACATTTACAAGCTCGGGCCTGGGAGATTAACCATTTAAAGGCAGCCTGTGGATATTAGAGACATGGGTGCCAAATGAGGGATGAATTTCCTGTTCCTCAACCAATTGCCCAAGTTGCACTTGAATTGGGTTAGGGAGGAACTCTGCTTCACATGGATGGGCAGCCAGTTCCAGAGATGGGGTAATCTCTAGGATACATGCTTGTCTCTCCAGCAGGTTCTATTTATATCACAGGTAAGGTTTAAGTCTTTTGAATAGGTAATTCTGGTGCTGTTTGTTATGTGGATATGCAGGAGGTCCTTCAGAGTTGGGGTCTGAAAATGCCCTTTATGTCAGACATAGATCTCTCCTCAAAAGCCTATAGGAGACAAAATACAGGGATAGAGCCTTGAGGTGGTCTGCATAGAACATTTTACTTAAGCCCTGTATTCTTTTAGTGAGGAACCTCTGTGGACATTCCAATTGTTGGATATGCTTGGTTAGGTACATACCAAAGGGGGCATTGTACTCAATGATAGGTCTGATGAATGCTGAATACAGTGAAACAATAACTTTCTTGGACTTAGATGCCATATCTTTCTTTATAAGTTGCACAACATAGAATGATTTCCTCACTACTGTAGACACGTGATGGTCAAAGGCTAGATTACTATCTATGTGTGTCACTAAGTCCCTAACTACTGGCTTAACTCAAAGTGATGTGTTGTCAATATGATAGTTACCAGGGGTGGATGACTTCCCAAAGGATACTATTATACATTTCTTGTCATTTAATTTTAGTCCATGGCTCTGATACCAGTTCTTTGTCTGTGTCAGCCCCTCCTAGAGAACATTTGTGTAAGTGTGGGATTCAGTGACAGCTCCTAATTTGCAATCATCTGCAAATTTAGTCAGTCAATGACCACAGACATTGGCCTTGACTTCAGTGAAGTAAATGTCAAAAAAGTCCAAGGACTGATCCCTGAGGGACTCCACTTGTGACTGGCTTCTTTGTAGAGGTAGACTCTCCAATTCTAACTTCCTGGGTCCTGTCTGTGAGCCAACTGGCTATCCACTGGGTGACATACAAGTTTGTACCTAACCTCTTGAGTTTTTCAACAATGCCTGAGTGGGATATTGTATCAAATGCCCCAGCTAGATCAAAGTAGGCAATGTGAATCATTTTGCCCTCATCCATTGCTTTGGGGACTTTCTCAAATAAGTCCACCAGGTTGAGTAGGCATGATCTGACCTTGATAAAACCAAAATGGAATGGGTCCAGTGTTTGGAGGTTTACTATATCTCTATTGATCATCTCCATAATTCTTTCCATGGCTTTACACATAAGACTAGCAAGACTTATGGGTCTGTAGTTTCCAGGGTCTGTAGATGACTGACCTATATGCAGAGGGATGACTGTTGCTATTTTCCATTCATGAGGCATGAAGCCTGTTTGCAGGATATGATTAAATAGCAATTTCAGAGGCCATAATATGTTATATATATTTCATGCTATTTATAAGGCACCCTGAAATATTGATGCAGTATTCATGGCCTTAGAGAGAGCATTAAGGGCCTGTTCCCTAGTGATACCAGTGGTAGTTATATTTGATGGTATTTCTTGGGGGTAGGTTGAGGGGAGAAAAGTAAAGTTGAAGCTGAATTTATCAGGCAGTAGGTTTGCTATACCTACTGGCTCAATATAGGTGGCTCCAATTACAATGAGCTCTGCACACAATTGAGTATTGCCTTTGAGGTGGCAGACATAGCTAAAGGATGCCTTGTGGTTGTCATTGGCCTAGGAGTCCAAATTTACCTCAAATTTGGCTTTGGTAGACTTTATCCTCTGAGATGTTTATTTAGTTTGATGAGAGTGCTTTTACCCTGCTGAGTGCTGCAACTTCTAATTTTTTGCCATGATTTTCTTACTTTTGTTATATAGCTTCCACCAGGGTGGCTTGTTTTTTTTATTTTTTTTTGTACTTCTTCCTGGTGGGTATAGCTGCCTCTATGAATCTATTAACTTGCTTTTACAGGGTTTCTTTGAACAGTTTTACATAGGCAGCAGTGTTTTCAGGGTTTATGCAGACTTGAAATTTTTCCAGTTTATCACTTAATAGCAGGAGGTTAGCCTTAGAGTGCTTCCTGAATATTTCAGGTTTAGCTGGGGTCCAGGTTTTATTTTTACTTCAAATGAGACCATTTTTTGGTCTGATTTTGCCAGGGAAGACATTACATTACAGGGTGTGCAGCACTCTCCCATATTAGTGAAGACCAGATCCAGTATGGTTGCATCCCTGGTTGGTGTATTAACTATCTGGTTCAGGGAGTTTGTGTTTACAAAATCCCTGAATTGCTGTGTCTGTACTTTTGATGTCGTATAGGATTCCCACTTAATAGTGGGATAATTAGAATGTGGTATTGGGTTGGATGGTGAGTGTTTCTAATATGTTTAAATACATGGTATGGGTTTCCTGGGTCATATAGGGGGACCTACAGCTTGCAAGTAAGTGGTATTGGATTTTGCCTATGGTGATTTGAACATGGAAAAGCTCAAGTGCATCATCCTGTTTGACCAGCCTTGAGTTATGTTTATTTTTGATGTAAATAGAGGCACCTCCACCTTTAGTCACTGTCTGTGTAGTAGCTGGTCTAAATGTGTGGAAGGCATTATAACCTTGCACTGCTGGTGTGCTGTCCGCTGCTTTAAACCATGTCTCATTGACTACACAGATATCAGCATTCTCTAGGGTGAAGAGAGCTTCTATGGAGTGGATTTTTTTGTTTAGACTCCTAGCATTGAGCAGTAATACCTTTAGATTTTCTTGGTTCTGATTTGCTATGTTGGAAGTACTTTCCGTTTGGCATTGACTAAAAATGGCATCATGGGGAAGACAGTGTTTTGGTTAATATAGGGGGGAGAGGTGCAGACAATCCCTGGCAAAGCAGCATGGTCTATTGAGCATATCCTTCTAAGTTGACAAATATTGCACTCCCTTAGAATGAAACCAGAAACTAAGCCAATTATTAAAGTCAATCATCATTTGCTCATATTGTGGCATCATCCTTGGAGAAGGTAAAATACTGCTCAGTGCTAGGCTTGTACCAACCTGAGACACATATTCTGAGAGTTCCATGATGTCTCTCTTCGTATAGTCTAGGGAGGTGCATCTCAGGTCATTTTCTCCCACATGGACTATGATTGAGTCATACTGGTACTTGTGGTCCAATGACCTGAGTGAATGTGTAATGTGGTGGATCCTAGCCCCTGATAAGCAAATGACAGTGACTTTCTCCTTACTCAGCCTGGTGAGAGGGACATCAGTGTGTCTCATTATGGAGTCTTCAATGACCAGCATGTTGGATTGTGCAGTGGCTGAAGTATTTAGGCAGATATTCTGAAATTAGAAACAAATCAAGCACTACTTACTGAAACCAAAGAATTAGCTTGTCAAGAATGATGAAAAGAGGGGAGTCACATGATTGGCTACTGCCTGGCTACTATTGTGCTGGTCTCACCACAGTTTCACTTTGCTGGGATACAATGCACCTTTGCTTCTTCTCTCAACAGAAGCAAAACATTAGCACAAATCCCAAGATGAGAAGCAGGCCACACCCTGTTTGGTGATCCACAGTATTGTCCCAGATGATGCAAGTAGGCTAGTTGTAACCTTTTCCTGGTAGATGTCTTGAATAACAACCAGACTAATCAGGAATGTTAAGCACAGACACTCACTGTCCAACCAGAAACAGTTAGGATTCAATGCACTCTGCTCCTTCTCTTAGCAGGAGCAGAATGTAAGCACAACTTCCAAGCTGTCATCTATGAAGCAATTATTAGGCTTTCTGGTGATCAGCAGTCTCCAGGAAATAATGTCCCTGTGCTCCTTCTCTCAGTAGGAGAAAACAGAAACACTAATCCCTAGATGACTACTGAGAGGTAGAATGTGGGCTCTCCAATAACTGGTGTTTTTGTAATAGATGTTTAAAGGTAAGATGAAAAAACGGGTCAATATTATAAACACTGCAATGTGCACTAAGCAGTTAGATATGTAAAGGGGGTAACTAAAATTTCAGCTGTTTAAGTGGTGAGCCACTAATTTTAAAAGAGCAAGATAGATTGAAAGGGGGTGGGCACCTCTGCTTTCTGGATCTGTGGAATACAGAGTGACTGACAATAAATTTAAAGAGTTGAAGGGAGTAATTTCACAAAATGATAATTTTGTGCTTACTCACAACAACCAATGAAAGGAGAGAGGGAATGAGATATGTGATCAAATTAACATAAGGGGCTGGCAACTAGAAAGACAGTTGTGTTTAAAAATACAATAGTAACAAACTGAGAGGGTGGGAAAACAATTCTTTGTGACACAGGAGACACAGATGCGGTCTCTTTCCAAGTTTTAATATGCAAGTAAAAGCAGAATACAAGTAAAACACAGTGTAAATAAAACAAATCATGTTATACAAAATATAAGAAGGCAGTAAAGTAATACAAAATACAAGAAATCAAAAGCAAACTAAACTTTCCCTCACAGCAAGTTTTGTCAAAGTCTTGGTGAGCTTTTCCAGTAAAACTCATCATCATTATCTGCCATTTACTCATTTTCTAGACGAAGTAGGGGTGTCCTGTCAACTGTTGCCATCTCTCTCTCTGTTCAATTCCACTCTCCAACCTTTTTCAACACTTAGGGCTGACTGTTACAGGTCTTCTCTCACACAATCCATCCACATCTTTTTCAGCAGATTGTCTTTTACCTTTCTGCATGTGCCTGAACCACTGCAATCTGTTCTCTTTGACCTTTTTTTTCAATTGGCGCTGCTTTGGCTTTTGGTCTTATTCCTCATTTCTTCATTTGTCCCACAGTGTCCATTCTACCACCCTTCTCAAGCAATTCATCTCCATTACCTCTGGCTTTCTCAGCTGCTCTGCCTTCACTGCCCAGCTTTCTGTATGATACAGTTGTACTGGTTGCACCACTTTTGTGTACACCTTACCTTTCAGCTTTCTTGGCATTCTTCTATCATATACTACACCTAACACTCTGTGTCAATTGGCTGCAGCTCATCTGATTCTAGCTTTTACCTCCTCATTCAGACTTTCCTTCTCCTCAGCCACTGCTCCTAGATATCTGAAGCCGTTAACCTGTTCTACTA
The DNA here is from genome assembly GCF_019279795.1 of Protopterus annectens. Classification (NCBI taxonomy): domain Eukaryota; kingdom Metazoa; phylum Chordata; order Ceratodontiformes; family Protopteridae; genus Protopterus; species Protopterus annectens. The sequence goes on along the minus strand of NC_056725.1, from coordinate 442,409,929 downwards.
TTTTCCCTTCTATCTCGATTCTCAGCTTTTTTTGATTTCCCTCATTTGCTGCCATTACATCTGTCTTATCTGTACTTAGTTTCATCCCATGTGCCTTCAGTTCTGCATTCCATTCCCCTGTCCTTTGCTGAAGTTCTTGCTCAGAAACTGCCAGTAATGCTGCATTGCCTGTATACAACAACTTTATTAATCTCTCCCTTCCTACCAGTTTGCTAATGTAGTCCATGAGCAGTATGAACAGCAGTAGGCTCAGAGCTGAACCTTGATCCACACCCTCTCCCACTGGCAATCCATCTGGATGACTGGACACTGTTTGTACTTGAGTCATTGGGTCTTTCTACATAGCTTGCACTAATTCTACCAATGTTTCTGTGACTTTTAACCATGGCAGGGCTGTCCAAATCAGCTTTCTTGAGACTTTGTCATATGCTTTCTCAAAGACTAGGAATGCACAGTTGGACTCTTTCCTCATCAGTAGCTTCATCTCAAGTATCTGTCTCACTGTAATTTTTTGGTCATTTGTGCTGCATCCTGATCTGAATCTGAACTGTTCATCTTGCATCTTACTTTTTCCAGATCTCCTTATTCATTTATCAATCACCGTCTCCAGAACTTTCATGCAATGTGACAGGAGTTTGATACCTTTGTACTGCCCACAGTTATGAATGTTTCCTTTGTTCTTGAACACAGGGACTATTATGCTTATTCTCCAGACATCCGGAATACACCTTTTTCTCCATATTGCTATAAATACCCTTAAGAGCCATTTCTCCTCTATCTTGTCCAACATCTCATCTATGCCTACTGCATTCCCTTATTTCATTTTCTTTAGTGATATTTTTACTTCTTCTATGGTGGAGTCCTCCTCTTCTGTCATCAAATGCTGTGTCTAGGGCAGTACAGTTTCTGTGGAGTTTTCTTCATTCAGAAGCTGATGGAAGTACTTCTTCCATCTACTTTTGTCATGTGGACTGGTGAGCAGGTTGTTGCTGGTATCCCTTATGAAGGATGTTTGACTATCTTCTTTAACTTTCTCTCTTTGCCTTGCACCCTGATATAGTTTCTTTGTGCCATCCACTGAGTTATTTTCCAGAAGCTGGTAGAGCGCTTCTGATGGTTTGTTCTTTGCTACTGCAACTTTTTTCTTATCCTCTTTGTTTGCCATTTTCTGCATTCCTTCTTTTTTCTCCCATAATCTTTATTTGAATTATTAATTAATACAATATGAAAATTGAAAATTGAAATCAGCAGTATAAATCAAAATTGCAATTAACGAAAATGAACAATGCACAATTATATACAATCACATTTACATAGGTGCCATTTGCCTGCAAACAGCATATTCTTACTATTACTTCAGTATAAAAAATAAAACAATGGAAAGAAAATGATTTATATATAGAGGGAAAGAAATATCTATGCACCCTAAAAGCCATCATTTAGATCAACCAATAAAAGTTGGTAAATAAGAAGATCTAGGATCGAATAGTAAGCTATAGATTAAGAGACATTGAGGAGTTATTGTAATATATGGTTAGAAGTAAATTCCAGTAATCAATAAAATGTGAATAGGCTTTTTGATTAAACATTGGAAATTTCTGAGCTGTTTGGTGTTTAATTGTCAATTGTCTAAACCCATCCCACGTGAAAGATGATCTATCTAGCCAATTTAGTGTAATATAAAATTTAATTAAAATAAGTAATGCAATTAATATGCAAGTTTGTAACTAAGTCAAACCAGGTGGAGATATGTGTAATTTGGTAAATTCTCATGAGAGGGTAGATTTTTCATGTCCCATCTTTTGAAGTCTAACTTTTAGTGAATTCCATAGTTTATATATACACTTGCAACTCCAAAATATATGGAGGAGATCAACTCTTTGAGACTCACAATAAGGACACTCAGAGGAGATTGAGTGATTACATTTATGTAAAATGGTAGGGGTGAGATATGCATTGTTAATAATCATAATCGGGTGCCAGGATCTGCCACATAACCCATGCACTCAGGTCACTCCACAACAAGTACAAATATGACTCTGTCATTGTCCATGTTGGTGTGAATGACCTGAGACGTACCTCCCTGAACTACATGAAAAGAGACATGGAAGAGCTCTCCGATCTTGTAGCCCAGGCAGGTATGACCCTAGCCATGAGTAGCATTCTGCCATTGCCCAGAATGATACCGCAGTACAAGGACAAAATGATTGACTTCAACAATTGGCAAAGCTTCTGGTGTCATTCTAAGGGGATCCAGTATCTGTCTGATGGGATGACATGGTCGACAGACCACGATGCTTTGCCACAGATGGCCTGCATCTGTCACCCCTGGGATTCCGGATACTGGCTAATGCTCTTGCTGCCCCTATAGTGCCTTTTTTAAGCAGGGTTCAAATGACAAATTCACCACCGTAACAGGAACAGGCAAGCAAACACTGAGGGTAATGCTACTAAATGCTAGAAGTCTAAATCTCAAAATGCACTCACTCGAGGTACTCCTTAAAATGGAGAACATCGATATCTGCGCAGTGACTGAGACCTGGTTCAAGGCTCCAGAGAGCACCCCTGCACTACCAGGCTATAACTCATGCCACACTTTTCTGCCATGTCACCTAGACTGAAACACCAAAGGCAGAGGTGTGTCCATATTCATTAAAGATATCCACACCTGCAGGCTAGTTGCTCAGCATAATGCATCTGAGGTTATCCAAGTGCAACTAACTCTGGGCAAAACTACAATCCAAATTGTAGCTTGTTACAGATCCCCCACCATGCCCCAGGATTCTCACTCCTCATTTCTTGATGTGCTGGAAAATATTAGGCTTCAACCAAACACCCTAATAATGGGCGACTTCCACTACCCCACCATTAACTGGGAAAACTACTCATGTGCCAACTCCTTAGCTCAACGCTTTCTGGAATTCATAAACTCCAAAGCCCTGGATCAACTTATCCACACCCCCACCAGGGGCAACAATATCCTAGACCTAGTCATTACCAACATGAGTGACCGGTATTCCACACCTGAAGTCGACACCTCATTGGTCCAATTCGACCATAAGCTAACCACCCTTGATATCCACATCTCACCCCCACCCCCCATTAAGGAAACCATGGTAAAAACATTCTCCAAAGCCAACTTCATGCTTCTTAAGACAGAAGTGGTGAACGTCATGACACCCATGTGGATGGACAATACAGTTACAACTGCTGAATCCTAAACAAATGCACTCTATAAGCACTTACATGAGTGCATGGATCATGCTATCCCAAACAGAACCAAGATCCTGTCCTCCAAAAAAAGGAAGCTAATCTGGTGGTCCCCTGCCATAAACAAACTGAACAACAGAAGGAAGAAACTGTTGCAAAAGAGAGTACAATCCCATGAATGGAGGAGCTCCCTGGTCAGCCTCAGTAAGAAGCTGAGATCCCTTATAAGATTCTCCAAAGCTAGATATGAAAACAAAATCACCACTAATTCTAAGGACAACCACAAAGCATTCTATAGCTATGCCAAGAATCTCGATGGCAACACCCAGATCTGCTCTGAGGTACAGCCCAATGGCACAAAAATTATAGAACCAACTGATATTGCCAACATCCTGGCAGATAGGTTCAGTGCTAACTTTACCCCCCCAAAGGGCCCATATCTATACAGGAAGAATGCAGAGTCCCTGTAATCACAACTACGCAGGTAAAAGCTGCACTCTCTAAAGCCAAAAACATAGCATCCATGGGACCGGACAACATCCCAGGCTGCGTTTTACATGACCTTCAGAACGAAGTGGCTCCCTACTTAAGCACCATGTTCAATAATAGCCTCACATCAGGCTTTGTGCCCACTGATAGGTACACAGCAGCAGTTATCCCACTCCACAAAGGGGGAGCCACCACTGATCCTGGGAACTATCGGCCTATTAGCCTGACAAGCCTGGTCTGCAAGGCCATGGAATGTATCATTATGGAACTCATAAACAAAGACATTGGTAACCTCCAAACTCTGGATCCCACCCAGTTTGGGTTTGTGAAAGGCAGATCATGCCTCCTGAACCTGATCGACTTCTATTGAGCCAGTCACCAAAGCCGTAGATGAGGGTAAGGTGGTTCACACAGCCTATCTTGACCTTGACAAGGCTTTCGACACCATCCCCCATTCTGGAATTATAGCTAAACTCACTAAACTAGGTATAAATCCCTATGTCACAAGATGGGTTGTCAACTGGCTCATTGACAGAACCCACACTGTAAAAGTTGCAGACTCCAAATCTGACCTCAAAGTAGTGACAAGTGGAGTACCACAGGGTTCCGTCCTGGGACCTCTCCTGTTTGGTATCTACTTCTCTGAAGTACAGGCTAACACAGAAGGCCTCTGGCTAATGAAGTTCGCAGATGACTGCAAACTAGGAGCCATAGTCAAGTCCCCAAATGATGTGGACATCCTACAGAAGGGCCTCACTAAGACAGATGCCTGGTGTCAGAGCCATGGCCTCAAGCTCAATGCCAAAAAGTGCAGTGTCATCCCCTTTGGTAAAAACTCTGTACCCATGAACTACCACATAGGCAGCAATCTGCTTATCACCGAATATGTGTGATAAGAGATCTTGGGACCCAGGTGGACAGTAGTCTCTCCTTTGATAGTCACATCGGCACAGTAGTCAGGAAGTCCTTCTACATGGCACACCTCATCATAAAAGGGTTCTCATCCAGGAAAAAAGAGGTCATTGTTCCCCTCTACTCGGCACTCATTAGACCCATTATGGAGTACAATGCTCTTTTGGAATCTACCTCACAAGACATCTGCAGCAGCTGTAAAGGCCACAGAAGTACCTCACAAAGAGGATTACTGGCCTCAAACAAATGCCCTACACTGACCATCTCAAAAAACTCCAGCTTTACTCAATAGCATATCACCTACTCTGAGGTGATCTCTGCCTAACATATAAAGCTATGTCAAACCCAGAGCTGTTGGACATGCTACACCTAAAGAAATCCCACTCCCTCCGAGCTACATGCTCTAGGGACCTAAACCTTGTCACCACAATAAACAGGACATGCTGGATGGATAGATTCCTGTCTCGGAGACTTCCTATACTCTGGAACAGGATACCCATCTATGTCAAGCAAAGTTCTTCATTAGCACTCTTCAAGAAAAATCTTGATGAGTGGATGGGAAATAGGAAATACACCCCGGGGATCACTTCTGTGTTTCTGCTCAACAGTGACACAGGAAAATAACTTTCTTGGGTGGCATAAGCCAGGAGACCTTGTTGGTTAGGCTTACGTAGGCCCTTGGGCTGATAGCCTAGTACCTACCTATGAACCTATGAACCTATAAATTGTGTAAAGCAGAGCTTCTTAAAAGGAATTAGCTTGGAAGTTAATTTTATGAATTGTTTTATTTGTTTTAAAGCAATTGAGGGGTTTAACTTGGTCCAATATTTTGAGAAAAGGATATCATTCTGGTATCGAATTGACATAATTAAATCATATGTACTTGAAATCATTTTTCATTAACATTAATTTCCAGATGGCTTTACAAACCTCATTGTCTTTATCAATTAAGTTATTGTTTAATATGTATCTAGAACACAGCTCTTTGATCTGTCGTAAGATGATAATAAATCTCTTGGGAAGATTTAATTTAGTCCTCATCTCTGAAGCTGTTGAGTTTCAGAAAGGGTAAAAATCAAACACTCATTTTCCTTTAAGAGGGGAAATTAATTCAATTTAACATTGCGTTATTTACTTTTAAATTAGGATTGAGGTGTATTGGCTGTAGAGTTGCAAAAGTAACAGATAACTTTAATGACTCAAATAGTTTTTGTAAATTAACAATATAATATTTTATTGGGGCAAGCATCTTATAGCTTTTCAAACTCATTTTGTTAAGTAAGGGGAGAGTCTTGGGATTTAACTTAAGAGATTTAACATATTTATAGTATATTTCTATCCAGTAAGGTGACCAGGAATTTTTGTTAGATCCATAATCAGCTATTTTTATTAATTTGCTACTGTTAATAATATCATAGTATAATCTGACATCAGGGAGGTATAATTCCCCATTATCTTTATGCCACATCAACTTATGATAGGAAATCCTAATAGATTTAGGGGACCATATGAATTTATCAAGGGTCGAGTGAATTAAAAAAAATATATATTATATATTATTACCTGAGAAGCCATAAAATATATAATAGCTTTAGTAATATATTCATTTTTACAATTGCTACTTTAGATAAGAAAGGTAGTTTAAGATTATCTCATCTATTACAGTGTTGTTTTATGCTTTGCCATCAATTTACGATATTGTCTTGATAGAATGATAATGTGTCCTGATAAAAGGAGATTCCTAAATATTTTATAGATTGTTTTATCTTAATTTCAGTTGAGCAGGGATGTAATAAGAGCAGATCAGCTGAGTTTAAAGGAAAAATTACAAATTTATCTTTATTTAATTTATAATTGGAAAAATTCAAAAAGCTTTCAATTGACTTCAGTAACTTAGGTATATCAGAGCTTGATAAAGTAAAATATAAGTTCAGGTAATCTACAAAACCCAATAAGGCAATTCTAGTATTATAAAGTAAAGGTGGGCGATGAAATGTGCATTGGTTAGTAAGTAAAAATAAAGATTCGATGTATAAATTGAAAAGATATGGGGATAATGGACACCCTTGTCTTGTTCCATTTTTAATAACAATCCTGTTAGAAGTAGTTCTATGTATAAAGATGTGTAGGCATTTTCATATATTATTTTAATAAACTGGATAAAGCTTGAGGGTAGTCCAAAACATGGTAGTATTGATACCAAAAATTTACGTTGAGTCTATCAAAGGCTTTTTAAGCATCAGTAACTAATGTAAATATTGGGTAATTATTGAGTTGAGAAAATTTCATTAGTGCTTCTAGAGTGAGAATGTTATCACAAGTTTGTCTACAAAGAATAAAACCTGATTGTTTAGGTGATATAATGTTTGGTATGATAGGTTTAAGTCTATTAGCCATTATTGTAGTGAGAATTTTAGCATCTAAGTTGTTTAAGGAAATGGGTCTGTAACTAATAGGATCTTGAGGATAGGCATTTTCTTTAAGAATGAGACGGTTTTAGAAGAATTAAAATCTACTTCAGTAATGCTATTATTTATTATGTAAGGAAATAAGAATAGCAAGACACTGGAACCTCTTGAGCAGAACGTCTTATAAAATTCTGCTGTAAAACCATCTGGACCTTATTAGTTTTCAGGTTATTAATTACCATAACCATTTCTTGTTTAGTAATAGAGGTTGAGGGGTGATTTTGTTGCTCTCGGTTAATCTTAGGAAACTTTAAATGTTCCAAGAAGTGAATGTTGTCTTGCTTTGATATTGAAGATGTTTGATCACCATAGATTTGTGAGTAAATATTTTCAAATAGATTGAGAATATCTTTATTAGATCCATATGTCTTGTCTTGGAATATTATTTTCAAGATAGTAGATAAATATTTATTTTGGTTAATTAGCCATGCCAAAATCCTAGAAGGGATTTGTGACCATTCTGCATAATTAGCTAAAGTTTTGGTTTCATGAAATGCTAAATGTCTGGCCTTAAGCAAACACACTTCTTTCTGAAGATTAATTAACTGATTTTTAGATTCTTTTTTTAAAACTTATTTGTAATTTTGTTTCTAGTTTGAGAATTCTTTTTTTATTGGCGTTTCTTTGTCCCTATACAGTTTTGTATGGTAGGCTGCCTTATTTATGAGGAAACCTCTTATTTGAAGTTTTTTGGCTGCCCACTCAATGTCAAATGGAATTTGGGAAGTGGGTAACTTTTTCAATAAGTCCTCTAACATCAAATTAAGTTCTTCTACAGTATCCTCTTTTGTTCGTAAATTAGGGTTTAGAATCCAGTTATATCCCCTGCAACACAAGTTTTGTTTGTAGGACTAATTTATAATGAGTGTGATTTTAGAGTTTAGAAAAACAAATTTAGGTTCAATATAACAATTAGCATTTAAATTAAAATAAAATCTGAAATTAAAAAGAAATCTATTCTAGACCACACCTTATGACATTGTGACTAAAAGGTAAACCTCTCTTTTGTTAGCTCATGATTTTGGCCATTATAGGGATCAAATAGGTCAAAGTAATTTTTTAATTCTGAGATTGCAACAGTAACTTGGGTATTGTAGGGGTTGTTTGAGTTTGTTCTGTCCATTAAGAGATCTTGGTAACTGTTCCATTCACTTCCTAAAATTAAATAATGATTCTGGTAAGCAAATAACATTTTATATAAAGACCTGAAAAAGTCTTGCTGTTTACTACAAGGAGCATGTACATTTAAAATCAAAATCAGCTTATCAACATGAAAACATTTACAACTTAAATAACACCACCTATCCTCTTTATCAACAACATACTGGATTATATTATCTTGAAAATAATTTGTGATTATTATAGCTACACTGGCCTTATTTGTTTCTTTGGCAGATGCATTTATCATTCTGATCCATTTTTTTCCCATACAGTGTGACCATTGCTCCTTTATCATATGTGTTTCTTGCACAGTGCTAGAATTAATTTAACTTTTGATTTAAAGACAAGATGAAAGAAGAGTTTTTTTTGACTGAATCCTCTTTACATTCCATGAATCGATCTCCCACATTTTATTTTGATATAAGTAGAAATATAACAAAGGGATACATTTTAGATGTAAAATGATTGGGAATAGGGTTCCCCAAGGATTGTATTGGTAAATAGCACTCAGATCTTCCTGCCTTAACCTCATGCCTAAACACTAACCCACCAAGCCCAGAAGAGAAGGGAACAATAGAAAAAATTAACTTCCTAACAAGAATAACATGCCATTTTAAATGAACAACATCTCTAATTTAAACACCTTTTAGAATAGTATTTCCCCTACTACGACCAAAACTTAAGTAGAAAAAGCTTAACATACTACCCCTCCAAAAAGATATTGACTACATCTTACTCAGCTCCTTATGTTATTTAACTTAGAAACCAGAAAATGCAATGCAATATAAACTCTAAATATAAAATGTATCACCAAAAGGAAAAAAAAAATGTAATTAGATATATCTATACCTGCTCTTTCTCGTGAACTGGTATTGTGCAACTCCAAATTGTCTTCTATTAACTACAAACTACTTTTGTCTCTGGAATATTGCCTGTGTTTTCACATTATAGACACTGTGAGGAACTGTAAGGTAAATAGTGCACACTGATAAGTCAACTGCCTCACCAACCCACTGCTTGGTTGGAACCCTCCTGGACTATTATCCTACCTGTGATATCTGTAACCTTGTGTTAAGTAAATAGTGCACACTGACAAGTCAACTGCCTTACCTACCCACTGCTTGGTTGGAACCCTCCTGGACTACTATGCTACTTACAGTGTTTGTAACCTTTTTTTAAGTACATCCTGATACCTTCAACTTACCACTGTTCCACCCAGCCTGTAATTACAACCATAGCATGTATTATAGTTGCCCATCACCGTACTGTTCTCTCTATTTTTTCATATCTCTGTCACCTCCACCCTGCATTTTTTTCTTGCTCACCACCCTCATGATCTGAAAACAGCTCCCTGCCTGGTGTCTTATTCCTGACCCAGTCTCTGTAGTTGTTCTACTAGCCAAACCCACTCTCCTCCTTACCCTTACTCCCATGAACTAGCTAAACTTAAATATCTTTTATTCTCCTACCCTTTCCCACTGTCTCTCACCTGCTGCTAGATTGTTTCTGTCGGTGTTTACCTTTTCCTAGTGTTCATAGCTAGTCTTTTTCTTTTTCATTCTTCCTTTTCCTCCTTGAGTCTACCCATATAAATATAATATCTGTCTGCTGTCTTATCCCTTTTATGCCGATTCATTTTAGTGGTTCTCTAATATTTAAACTTTAGCCCACACTCACTGCATATGTCCCTTCCTAGCTGTAGTCAGTTTTTTTTTAAATTTTCTCCCTCCCGTTCCCGTATTCCCCTCACTACAAGCTAAAATACCCTACCCATAATCCCCGGCAGCATTTAAAATCCCACATTCATGTTCCCGCACCATCTTTTCTCTTCATTTACTTTCCTATACCTGTTCTTTTTTGCAGACCGGTGTTGGGCAATTCCAAATTCTTTTCTATTAACTACAAACTACTTTTGTCTCTGGAATACTGCCTGTGTTTTCACATTATAAAATCTGCAAGGAACTTTAAGGTAACTGTTAGTCTATCACTCTATAAGGGTCTCACTTGAGTTATAAGTACAGAGCCGAATGCTAACCCAAACAACAGTGCTGTGTGACTACAGTGACCTCGTTTTGCTAAAATAATGGTCTTAGCTTTATATCCTTTTACTTTTGTATCATAATCTGATAAGAAAAATGGCTTGTATACCTACGTGCGAATAAGACTTTCTAGTTAATACATTCTAGGACTCCCAGTTTTAGCACACTTAATCATGCTTCCTGTTACACTTTTATGCTTGTGCCTAGCTCCATTGCACACTGGTGTGTGTTCATTATTTACAGACACTGTTTTAGCGTACTCTACTGTAGTGACTGTTTCTAGTGGCTGACTTATAAGTTGGTATACTTGCCTAAGTTTGTGACTGCATTTACTAGCTGTGAAGCAGCTTGGTTATATCTCTAGATAAGCATGTAGACATGGTAGCCATCATAGTGTTTCAATACTTGCCATTTACTACTGCTAAATAGCTCATTTTTGCAGACCTCTTTTTAACGACTGCACAACATAGCTGATAAATTGTTTATTTGTCTATATTTGCTAAATGTTATATATGTGCCTAGCTCCACTGCTCACTGGTGTGTGTTCACTGCTTTACAGATGTTATTTTAGTGTACTCTATTGTAGCGATTGTTCCTACAAATTGTTTTATTATTTGCCTATATCTGGTACATGTGATATATCTACATTTGAAACTATATACATTTACATATTTTACTGAATGTTAGAGTCTAACTTCTTACCATTGTAAAACTGCATTTTGAATATGTATATCACTTGCTATTGTCCATCTATTTGTGCCTAGTCACTAGCCTAGGTGTTAACAATCATAAAGCTATCCACAGCCACAAAAGTGTTATTTCTGTCAAAACCTTGTATGCATATATGTCACTAGTTTCCCAATGTGGTCCACCCAGCACATAACTCCCCATCTTTGTTTTTCACTTACCCACCTCTAACCCACTTGCACCTCTTACACCCATCCCCATACTATCTACAGACCTAGTTAGCTCACTAAGCCCAGCAATTACTCATACATAACCTGGCTTCTCTTGTATTCTCCTTCCTCACCCACACAGTACCTCTACCCCCCCACACACACACACACTCAACCAACTGCATCTTTTTAATCTTCACTCTTTCACTCTACCCAACTCCTTACCATTTTGCCATATAGCACCTGCATTAAAGTGTAGTTACCCCATATTCTAATATCTCACTTTTTTCTCCTAGGTAAGTAGTGCACACTGACAAGTCAACTGCCTCACATACCTGCTGCTGTATGTCCTGATACCTTCATCTTACCACTGTTCAACCAAGCCTGTAATTACTACCATAGCTTGTATTATAGTTGCACATCACTGTACCTTTCTCTCTATTTTTTCTATCTCTGTCACCCCCACCCTGCATTTTTCTTTCTTGCTCACCACCTTCATGTTCTGCCAGTAGCTCCGTGCCTGGTGCCTTACTCCTGGCCCAGTCTATGTACTCTTTCTCCTAGCCAAACCCACTGTCCTCCTTAAACTTACTCCCCTGAACTAGATAAACTTGATTATCTTTTACTCTCCTACCCTTTCCCACTTTCTCTTACCTGCTGCTAGATTGTTTCTGTCAGTGTTCACCTTTTCACAGTGTAAACCAGCTCCATTCGCCCTCACTATGCTCAGGCTAACTTCACTCCGCTACCCTACCCCCTTTTCCCACCCACCCCTGACCTCCTTAATTTTATATCTCATAGACACTCCCCTTCTCCTTGTACAAGCCAGTCAATTTTTACTTCCTCCACACAGCCACTCCCACACACATTAAACCACTCACTTCCTACAAACCTAAGAACAACTGCACTACCAGCTCTCTGACATTCCCACAAATACACGCCTACTCCATACATACTTAACTTCCCAACTTTTCCTTTAATACCCCTGCCTGACTGCAGACCCGGTAATCCTTATAGTACACCACATCTCCATTGCTATCTCAATCCTAACCATTCTCACCCTGTCAACCTCATACCACAATAATCTCTCTCACTCACATATGCATCCTATCACTAGCAACTATAATTCAATCCCTACCCTCTATTCCTTTATAATCTTTCCATCTCTCTACAATATCTCCTACTTCTGCTTTCATAAACATATTATTCATCAAAAAAATTCTATACCCAACAAAATAACGCATAAGCGCTATACTCTCTGTTACCTATATACTTCTCGCAACACATCCACTAGCACCCTCCTACTATCAGGAGACATTCACCCCAAATCCGGCCCACTTACACCTTGTCCTAATAACACTCTTAATAACTCTGCCCCCACATCTCCATCCAGTTAACCACAGAATTCCTCACCCTCTCACCCACCTCACCCACCACACCCTATTGGCTCTATCAACTCTCATCCCAAACACCTAGCTATCTACTCCCTAAATATTCAAAGCCTTGTAAACAAGACAACTGATCTTCATGCTTGGATTGCCCATACATCCCCCAACATCTTGACCCTATCAGAGACCTGGCTAAAGCCCCATATCAGTAAAAAAGAAATATTACCACCTGGTTACAATATCTACCTTAATAATAGACTCCCAAAAAACTGCGGCAAAGTTGTCATTCTCTTTGCAGATAATCTTAACCTCTCACCTATAACCATCACTATTCCCAACTGCCACTCAGCTGAACTACTTATTCTCAACTGCCTCCTAAATTCCCATAAAAAAATTGCCATTGCCTCCATACATATTCCTCCAGGAAATAATATTCCCACCCTTGAACTTATTCTGTCCTGGCTATCCCAAACCATAAACAATGAAGCTGTCATCCTTGGGGATGTCAATATTGACTGGTTAAGACTCTCATCAGACTCCCCACAACCCTGTATTAACTTACACAGGTTCCTTCAACTTATTACATCCCTCACACATACACAAAACCTCATCTTCTAATCCTATATTATATTGGATCCTTGCAAATACCCCACACCTCTACAACAACCCCATGCACCCAGGCTGATAGGCTAAGTGATCATCTTCCCACCTACATCCAAAGACACTCTCCCCAGTCACTCAAATCTTACTCCTATCATGAATGTCACAAACTCTGTAACTTTAATGCCAAATCTTTTAACTCCACTCTAGCTAGCACAAACTGGTCCTTTCTTCAGTACTTCCCCCTCAACAATGCTGTTCTTGCATTTAGTAAGATTTTTCTAGACATTCTTAACTCACTAGCCCCTAGTCAGAAAATCAGAACTAAAGCCAGAACTAAAATCAAAATCAGAACTAAAGAGTGTTCATTATAAGAAAATCTCAATAAATGAGTTGAATGGCTTATATCGCAATGTGAGGGAGCAGTTGAATGACTTATTTATTGAAGGGTCACTGACTATAGAAGAATTAAATTATATGGTAGTGATACACCCAAGAATGCCCACCATTTTTGGTGTGCCTACAATCCAGGCCAAGAAGAGATACTCTGCAAGTAAAACCCAAATGCAAGGCAGAAAACAATCCAAGTAGACAAAAATTGCCAGCATCAAGTATAGTGTAAAGCATAAAAAAAAATCCAAAGGCTGATATGTAAAGTATATAAACTTTTAATAATAAACACCCAGACCGGTTTCAGCCAGCAGGCTTTCCTCAGTGGGATATAAAAGCATGTAAAGTGACACACATATATATAGTATGAGTCATCCAATAGGATTCTTCCCAATGTGTTCTTCCCACATTCAAATTGTTTCCTATATGAGAGACAAAGAGAAAATGAGAAGTTATACAATAAATTAAAATAAAATAACACATGCTCATAAAGGTGAAACACATAATTTTGTGTTTCACCTTTATGAGCATGTGTTATTTTATTTTATTTTGTTGTATAACTTCTCATTTTCTCTTTGTCTCTCATATAAGAAACAATTTCAATGTGGGAAGAACACACTGGAAAGAATCCTGTTGGATGACTCATACTACATATATGTGTGTCACTTTACAGCTAATGCTTTTTTATCCCACTGAGGAAAGCCTGCTGGCTGAAACCGGTCTGGGTGTTTATTATTAAAAGTTTATATACTTTACATATCAGCCTTTGGATATTTTTTTGATGCTTTACACTGTATTTGATGCTGGTAATTTTCGTCTACTTGGATTGTTTTCTGCCTTGCATTTGGGTCTTACTTGCAGAGTATCTCTTCTTGGCCTCGATTTCATTTTCTCTGCTGTGGACTTTTTCAGTGTTAGCTACTCAGGATTATCCCAGGTTTCCCATGGATTGTGTTTTTTAGCAGTTTTAGTGAGTTCCCCACAGTTTTTTGGATCCTTTTACTACAACCTTGTATGAATCAAGCTGAACAGGATTTGGCTGGGAATTATCACAACAGAATTGCTTATGCTGTGTTTAAAACGGACGCCATGTTGATTTTCTAACACAAGGTACTGTTCTATTTTATTTTTTTGGTTTACTCAACTCTTTTTGGGAGTTTTTTGCATACTGAATCTCTTTATTCTGGTCTCCTTTCACCTAAACAAGCTTTATGAGTGTAGCAGCATTATTTTTTGGGCTGTTTTGTTTTTTGATTTATTATGGGCCGTTTCATGCTGGTTCATTTGGAATAACAACCGCATGGTGTTTACACCTATATGCGAACGATGGTCAGTTGATTTGGATATATGTTTGGTTTCTTAACAATATTCAGTGTGGTCTGAGTAAAAATCAAAATGGAACTGCTTTTTGGTGAGAATGGACTGTTGGAAACTGTTTTATGGTGTAATCTCACTTGTGCTTTTCGATAACATGCACACCATTACAGGAATGGAAGGGGACATCATGTTGATATGCTGACACAGAATTTAGTTTTACAGCATTCAGGACTATAATAACCTTATCCTGAAGTCTTCTTGCCAGCTTTTTATACATCTATGTGACTATATTAACCAAATATATATCTTGGTTGGCCAAATAAACAACGGAATCCATTTCTGTACTACCCAACAAAGGAACCACAAACTTTCTTACAGCAGCATTCAAGCTAGTTGGTTTGGATGCATATATTTGGATCTGAATTTATTCTTGACATTTTTTCACTACTTCATTACTAAATTTGGACATTTTTGTTGCTGATCCACTATTTGCATAAACTGTATTACAGTTGGTGTTTATGTTAAACTCCAGGGACATTGTTACATGGAACTGGGTGTTACAATACCAAAGAATTAATTTAAAGAAGTATTTATAACTTCTTTTGTTTTTTCTTGTGGCATATTATAATGCTCATTATCACATTTTTTTCTTTTATTAATGTGGTATGATATAAATGCATCTATATATTTTACAGGGACTTAACATATCACTATATTGTTTCTAACTGAAATTGTATGTGCCTACTTTATGCAGTGTGATTTATGATGGAAATCAGGGATACTGTTGTATGGAACTGTGTTAAATATTATCACAGAATTGTCTTTAAAGAAAGCATAGATATCTTTTTCTTTGTTTCTTCATAGGATGACTGTCAGTTATCTGACTAATTTGGAATGTTACAATCATCATAGTTATAAATTATCCCTTTAATAACATGCTATATATTAATGTGGAACAATATAAATGCATTTTACACATCTTAAGGGAATTAACATATACAAACGTTAACGTTGTATAGTTTTAAGTTGTATGTGTTCATTATTAGAATATACATTTTTATCAAGCTGGGACCAACTAATTGGTGGACTAGCCAAATAGGTTTTTGAATCTTGATGGTTGTTCTGAGATCTATTCATTTCAATCTATATTTGTTCTGCATACAACTTTTATAGGTTGAATATACAATGGTGATACGGTTATTGTTATACTGTAACATTCTATTAGTTTGATTTATGTTTACAGGCCCAAGTTACTATAACTGGATTATTGTTTTAAATACATTATTGGCTACCACATTTTTAGAGGGCTCCAATACACACAAGGCCCTATTTTGTAGCCTTATGGGTTACTATATTAATAATTTACAGCATAATATACAACTACATTGATATTGTTTCCTATCAGGATTCTAACTGTAGTTAAGATCCCCAATATAGTTCATTTTTATGAACATTGAGAATTGGATATTGTTACTACCTTTTGGTGGACATAGGTATCGCCCCTCTGATAAGCAGTTGTTTTCCCAGATTGAATACATAAAAATTGTTGACCAGTTCTTCTGACAACTTATAGTACTACTTTTGATTGGTCTGTTCAAACCCAACAACTTACAGCTTATTGTCATGGATCTTGAAAAAATTCTTCAAGGGCTTTGTGCCGATAAAAATGATATTGGTGTTTTTGGTTTACCAGATGAGAATGGTATTCCACAACCTAGAGATCCAGTTGATGGCTGTAACAGTGCTTTTCAGAAACTTGGTAAAAGCATGAAAAGTTTGAGATCTAATATTTGGCATTTGAGGATTTGTAAAGCTTATTCAAACAAGGAAATAACCCCTAGGGGTTTGAGAATTAAAACTCAACCACTTGTAAGCAGAATTGATGAAACACTGTCCGGAGAATGGTCGCTAGCCCAACAACAGGCATCCATGAACTTTGTTCAGATATTGAGTTCGTATTATGAATGAACTATTGAGACAAATATTAAAGAGGTTGGTGACCTGTGTAGTGAAGCTAAAATCTATGAGGGACATTCGCAATTTTCTATATGTCTCAACAAGTTGTCAAAAGAATTGTTAGTTTTTGAAAAGCAGACAAAGGATAAAATAATAAAGAAATTTAATAGGGATTTAACTGACTATCAGAGGGGACGACCCTTTGATACCATCAAAAATGTTAGATTTATAGATATCAGACAGAGTCCTGGTAGGAATTTCAAAAAGAGACCCAGATCTATATTGATAGGGTCTCATACATACAGCAGTACATCAGCTGATGATTCCTCCACTACAGACACTGAAGGGATTAACACTGGAGAATCCCTGGTTCCCAAAAAAACTAAAAGCCAGGTCCACCCTTTAAACATACCAGGAGGAGGGGTGGGAGAAAACATAGGAAATACAAAAATAGATACGATTGAGGGCCTTATTCAAACACTTATGAGACAATAGATTGCAATATATTGAATACCTCTCAAACTACTTTAACTGAAGATCAAAAGAAACTTTTAAATAAAGGTTTGAATTTTGTCCCAGGGTTTTTTGTTGATTAGTCTGATTTAGTGAATGACATCAATGATTTTTGTCGCAGGATTAATCTCAAGCTATTTTTTGGGTCTAAAACTGACTCTCAAAGATCCAACACATTTAAATTTCACAAATCTAATTTTGTACCACCCATGAATCGAAATGTAGCAGTCTTTCAACAAGCAGTACTCAGAGACATACATTTCAAGTTGGATCAGTTTTCACCCTTGAAACACAATTTAACCAATACCGAACAACTAGCATTGCAGCAACTTAGGGACAACACAAATATTGTCATTACACAGGCCGATAAGGGTGGAGCAGTAGTCATCATGGATACGGATTATTATCTGGGGAAGGGAAATGGACAGCTTTCCAACCCTTCCCATTACTTGAAGATGCCTATTGACCCCACCCTTAATTTCAAACAAGAAATTAACAACTTTCTGGATTTAGCTGTCTCTGAGGGTATTATATCTGACACAGTAAAGACACATTTTACAGTGCAGGAGCCACAGAAACAAACACTATATCTGTTACCCAAGATACATAAATGTCTCAACAAACCCCCTGGAAGACCAATTGTATCTGGCATGGGATCCCTAACAGAACCATTATCGGAGTTCCTCACTTTATATCTCAAACCATTATAGGGCTTGATTTGTGCCAGAATACAGGATACCACACAATTTTTGCAAATCATTGCTGAGAATCAACTGGAACCAGATTGGTTACTTTGTACCCTGGATGTCAATGCTCTATATACAAACATTCCACATTGGGCTGGATTGGAAGCCCTTAAATTTTGGTTAGACAAATCACAACTATATCCGGTAGGTTTCAACACATTCTTGGTCTGCATGGCTGAACATGTTCTCAAAAAAATGTTTTCTATTTTCAAGGGGAATGTTATTGGCAGCTCAAGGGTACTGCAATGGGGGCATCTTTTGCCCCCATATATGCAGACCTATTTATGGGATATGTTGAGGAACAACTTAGTTATGACACCTCACATAATTTGTATCTAGATGAAATGGACATATGGCGTCGATATTTGGATGATTGTTGGTTGGTTTGGCATTCTGATGAACAATATTTAGCAGAATTTGTTCACTATCTTAATCATAACACATGGGGTATTGAGTTTTCATCCACTTATGATAAAAATTAGATCAATTTCCTGGATGTAACTATAACCAGGAATTCTGATGATACTTTACATAGTACACCATTTCGAAAATACCGTCAGTATAACAGTCTATTACATGCAACTAGTATGCATCCCAACCACATTATCTGAAACATACCCAAGTCTCAGTTTCTCAGGATTCATATAATCTGTTCCTCAGATAATGACTATGATGTATCTCAACAAGATTTAGCTAACAGATTTAAAGCCAGGGGCTACCAGGAGCTTGACATCCGGGATGCTCGACAAGTTGCTCTTAATTCCACCAGAACCTCCCTTCTCCAATATTCTGACAAGATTCACACTGAACAGGATGAACCTATCCGGTTCATCACATTTAGACATAACATTAACCTTATGAGGAATGTTATATCCAAGCACTGGAATATTCTCACTGCCAATGAGGAGATCAAACCATGGATCGGTGATGTATGCAGGATTTGGATATAGAAGGGGCAGGACGTTGGGATAATTTTTTTTCACATTACAAAAGGGTCAGTTCGGCCGGAGCCATACACCACTAATTAACCATGACAGGTGACAAACTATGGGGTACATACCATTGTGGTCATTGTTCATCATGTCCTTTCATTTTCAGATCAAAACATTTTACCAGTAAAAATACCGACATAATATTTGACATAAAATTTTTTGTCAATTGTAACAGTGATTAGGTGGTATACCTTGCTACATGCACATGTGGTTCGTTCTGTGTTAGACAGACTTCACGACCACTTTGATTACATATGTCTGAACAACGCAGTGACATACGAACTAGGAGGGAGAACAATGCCTTATTTCGACACAGTACACAACATAATTCAGCCAGGTTCCAGTTTACCATCATTGACAGAATCCTTGGGGACAGATCCAACAAACAGGGATGGCATTCTATTCTCACTAAAAAAGAGAAGTATTGGATCATTAAACTGGGAGCTTTGTTCTCACCAGGTTTGAATGATCATTTATAAATTTATAAAATTATGTGTTTCACTTTAATGAGAATGTGTTATTTTATTTTATTTTATTTTATTGTATAACTTCTCATTTTCTCTTTGTCTCTCATATAGGAAACAATTTGAATGTGGGAAGAACACATTGGGAACAATCCTATTGGATGACTCATACTATATATATGTGTGTCATTTTACAGCTAATGCTTTTTTATCCCACTGAGGAAAGCCTGCTGGCTGAAACCAGTCTGGGTGTTTATTATTATTTATTAAAAGTTTATATACTTTACATATCAGCCTTTGGATGTTTTTTTGATGCTTTACACTGTACTTGATGCTGGCAATTTTTGTCTACTATGCCTAAAATCCACAAAAGTTTGAGTAATCCCCCTATGCGGCCTATTGTGGATGGGCGGGGGTCCATTGCATACCCAATAGCCAAATTGTTGGATATTTACCTGAAATCTTTGTTAACAGATGAGAATTACATGTGTAGGGACTCTTGAGATTTTTTGGATAGAATTAACAATCTTGAATTTTGTGAATCAGGCGTGTTTATCACTGTGGATGTGAAAGACCTCTACACGGTCATACCTCATGACATTGGTTTAGAGTGAGCCTCTGATTTTATGCTATCTGAAGGTGTGCCTCTATACAGGATTAATGTGTATGAACAGCTTTTTGAGCTTGTATTGAAGAACAATTATATTTTATTTGACAACAAATTTTACCTTCAAACTGATGGTGTGGCCATAGGTTCACCATGTGGGGGCTTATTTGCTAACATTGTCATTGATTGAATGGGAGAAGAAAGTCCTATATGAGTCTCCATTTTTTTCTTATTGTAAGCTGTATGTCCGATACCTGGATGATATTTTTATTTTATGGGGTGGCCGCTTTTACCTAATATCTGATTTTTTTATCTTACATTAATAGTTCTACCCCCATTTGAAGTTCACACATACTGTTGAAAGGAATGAAATTTCATCCTTGAATGTGAAATTATTCAAAGACATGGGTTCCTGGTCCTTTACTGCTGAAATATTTAGAAAAGAGACCTAATTGAATAGTTTGTTACACTTCAGCAGAGCACATCCTTTCAAGCAGAAAAAAGTGGTCAGACAGTTTGTGAGGGCAACCCACATGGTGTCCCTTTTTGAATCATTCTTGAATGAATGTGATGTTTTGAGGGACATGTTTTAGAGGAGAGGTTATCCTCCCTTATTGGTCCATGAGGTAATGATTGAGATTATTAACAAAAGGGAAACGAGTTATTTCAAGGCTATCTTATCCCAGGTAGGGAATGGGGCAATTAATGATACGTTGGAATTGGATATTGGAAATATAGGGTACCCTGTTATGGCATTGTGTGTTAACACTGAGGAAGAGTTCAACTTTAGGGCTGACAGAAACTTTAAGTCAGTGTTTATTACAACATTTAGTGCAGATAGATTAATTTCTGATATTTTGCACAATAATTGGGTGATTTTGTCCTCTAGTGACGAGGTCAGGAAATGTATTTGTAATGCCCCAGTGGTGGTCTATAGGAAGGGTAGATGTTTGAAAAGCCTACTCGAGAACCCTAGAAGAGACCCTAGTGAAGGTTTCATGAAAAAATGTGGGATATGTAACCAATGTGGTTTTATTATGGAGGGTTCATCAGCAACCATCAATGGACAGACCTTCAGTTTCAGGGACAAGTGCACTTGCCAATCAGAGAGGGTTGTTTATTGTGCTTTATGTGTGCAATGCCCCTGCTTCTATGTAGGCAAAACTGAGAGGAAACTTAGGAGTCAAATCTATAAACATGTCAGGGACATTAGACTGAAGAATAAAGTGAATGCCTTAGCTAGGCATTGTATCGAATATGAGGGACAGTCCTTTAAGTTTGTTGTTATTGATGTGCTGAAAAGGGATCCAAATGGGATGGGGGGGGGTCCATGGCCTTTGCAGTTAGAAAGGTTGGAAGCATACTAGCAGCTTAGAATTAATGCAACTGTTTGGCCAGGATTAAATTATATGTTTTCCCTGAATTGTTTTTTGAAATTAAAGGCACTTGAAAGGTGAGTGCCTTTCAAGTGTATTAATTCTCTTAATTTTATATGAATGTTTCTATCATGGAAGTTTTTTAATACATTTTTAGTATGTATGTATTTATTCTTAGGGAAGATTTGGTCTTTTATGTATGTGTAGATATATATATATATATATATATATATATATATATATATATATATATATATATATATATATATATATATATATATTTATATATGTGTTTTATAACTTATTTATCTTGAACTTGCATTGAGACTTGGTTTTAGTGATTATAATATATTTTTGTTTTAGGGAAGTTTTAAAAAATATCTTGTAGGTTGAAGTTGAAGGAAATTAATTGTGTGATGATTTGTTAAAGTGTTAATTGGGTCACTGTTATATATGGGGTGTTTCCTGTTTCTTTCTGTATCTTGATAAAGCCTCTGAAATGACAGAGATGAAAGCGCTTGCATTTACTGTGTTGCAATAAAGAAGTGTGGCCTCTGACATCAAGGATTCTCTTTGTTTTGGACTAACTGTATACCTATTCATCTATTTATTCCTACTGCCTCCTGGTTTCAGTCCTTTTTGTGTGGATTTAGTTTATTTCATTTGTGTTGCATATTCATAAATGATCTCCATACCTCTTGCAAACAGTCCACCCTCTTTTAGTACGCTGATTCTACACTTATCTACATCTCTGACAACTTATGACCTCCACACACACACACAAAGTTTGTTCCTATCTATTGAAACATGGCTCACCAATAATCAGCTCATCTTAAGTCCAAAAAAAACTATTACTATTATTTCCTCGACCTGTCTATCACCACAAATCCTCTTTTGTCATTACATCCCTTGATAAGACCACCATCCTAGCAGAACCCCACAACAAGCTCCTAGGTACAATTATTGATGATGAACTTAAATTTAATCTTAGTATTCAGTAAAATATAAAAAAGCCCACCAAAAACTAGGTCTACTTTACCAAAATAAGAAATTTCTTAAGTCAGACTCTAGACTCTCCATAGCTTAAGCTCTCCTACTTCCCTCCCTTCTTTATGCAGCCCCTATTCTCACTTCCATTCACTCTACACATCTTTCCAAACTCCAACAAACTTACCATAAAGTAGCTAGATTTGCCACTATCTCACCTCACAACTCACACCACTGCCTAGCACTCAACTCTCTTAAATGGCTAGAATTTCCACAACTACTACAACTGTCTCAATTTCAAATCATACAATCTGTACTCTTCAAACCTACTTCCTGCCCCTCTCTGTCTTCCCTGGTATCCTATTTTACGCCAAACTGTACTCTCTGTACATCAAATCAACAACTCCTTGACATTTATAAACCCAACAAATATGTTAGAAAACTCCTTTACAAATGTAGCATAGCCCAAGCATGGAACAAACTTCCCTCACACATAAGAACCATCTCCCACCCTAAGCCTTTCAAAAAAGAGCTTGGACTACATTTACTTAGCATAAAATCTTGCTCCTGTTATGACACTACCTAACCCATTACTCCTCCTTATCCCCCCTCCAAGCCATAATAAACTCCAGACAGACAGGGTTTACATCTCATGCATAGCTGTATGCTAAATCTTCTTTATTGAGGGATGTTTTTCATTTTGTATCTTATTTTCCAAGTCCACTACATTATCATTGCTGAAATTTCAACTATCTTTCTTTGATTTGTATTTTTATCTTGTTCACATCTTGCTTTCTGTATCTCTTAATTATCTGTTATTGTACTACATCTTGCAATTAATTATTAACTATGTTAAATTTGTTTTTCTGTTTATAAATGTCTGGAGCTTTTCTCGTCGGCTCTCCACTGAAAATGGGCCTCTGGCTCAGTTGGGCAAACCCGGTTAACACATGTCAAATAAATAAATAAATAAAATCATATCATAGCTTCAGTATAATAATGATTTAACAAACAGCAAAGCACTTTTTTCTTTCCCTTCTCTTTTTCCCTTTTTTCCCACATAAGTTACTAAATATTGACAATAATCATCCTATATAAATATATAGCTTTACTAAATCCTTTTAGCAGAACTTCTGGATTTGTGTGATTTATGCTTTGCTCATTATTTTAGAGCAATAGGATAGCAAAGCAAAAGTTTAATGCTGTTTCAATGAAGGAAATATATTTATAGATTACAAAGAAAATAATAACAACAATTAGGTTTTGATAATAGCCCCAAAGGACTCAAAAGTTTCAACTTAAACAACTAATTTGTGTATTTGTGTTTGAAGGTTATCTTTGCATTCGATATTCTAGAATGTTTAGATTTCCAAAAAAAACCTTTTAGGTAAACATTAGTTTTGTTTAATAAGTAAATATATAGTTAGGTAAACTGATCAAGAAGTAAGACCACTAGAGTCATAATATTGATGACTATCAACAGGTTCAACTAATGTCTGTAAAACATCCTGGCTTAGGCTCTCGTTGAAGTCATCCTTCTGCATTTACCTTTTCAGACTGCTTCTTCTTCTCTATGCAGCCTTAAAATTTTATCATCAAATAGCAATAGAAGGACACAAATGCAATAACATAGACTGCCAAAAATGAAACTAAAATGATCCACAAATGGTTATTTGCATATAAGTTTATCTAAAGTAATAGTAGTAGGGTCGTTCTATAAAATGCAGACCTTAGAAAGTTCTACTGAGGGAAACTTCACTATAGCAATAAGTCCCTTTCAGGGATGAATTACCAAAGCAGACTTAGAATCAAGTTTACAAACTTTGATGCTTTTTTAGGAGGGAACCTTATGTAGTCTCAGACAGCATTTTAATTCTGTTTTGCCAGAAATGTGGAACTGTCATTTCTTAAACGATGTATCATCTTCTTACCTTCTCTGACTTGAAATAAATGAGCTTATGCCAATCAGATTTGTTTTGTAGATTAGCCTCCAGCACAGAAAGTATGCCCTCTGCCTCTAAGAAGGCAACAGTAGCCTGCAAGGGAATGATATCCAGGATAATGATTGTAAGTTCATAGGTATTAGACTATTATTGTCAAGGTTGAGCCCGGAAGATGACATCAGAAATCGGAGCATTACAGGAAGGAAGCTATCATCATATGTGTCTGAGACTTATGATTCTTGATGGAAACTAAATATCCCTCTCCCACATTCGTCTCATGACTTAATTGAACAATGACATCTTAAAAAAATGTTAGCCTTGCAGAAACAGTAAGAAGCTTTCATCTATAGTCCAGTAACAGAGGTAGAAAATGGGAACATCAAGGATTGTTCCATCTCAGGTCAGTGACCAACTGCTTCAGTTTTGGGTCTTTTTTTTAAAGGCTGGCATAAAGATAGATTTTGCTTCTTTTGCAGTTGAGGCAGGGTATTTTATTTTTGATGTTGAAATGATAGCATGTGTGGGAACCTCATTTGTAATTTAACTTTCTTCTGAATCAGGAAAGCACAAAACAGAAAAAGGGACTATCTCGCCTGCCTCATTTGAAGTGGAAGATTTTGTACAAAATAAATTTTATACCCATTTCGGGATAGGGGACCTTTCTGTTTAGCTGTCAGTAGAATTCTCAGAATGTCTTGATGGTTCAAAAACTTAATGTAGACTTGTCTTGGTCTGTCCAAAGATTGTGTAGAACAAAGTGCATGATGCGCTGTTTCTATAACTCTTTGTTTCACCTCTGCTGTATTTTCCAATAGGGTATTTAGTATCTGAATGATTGTAGTAATCAGGTTGGGATGTGTAATATGTTTGGGGATACCTTAGATGATGATATTATTTCTTCTTGAACGAGATTCTAGGTCACTGATTTTTGACTGCATGTCCTGAATAAGTTTTGTGTTGTTCTCAGATTGGTTTTGCAGATTGTCCATCCTTATTTCATTGTCAGAAATCCTTGCTTCTGATTTTTCTATTCTCGATTGTATTTGATTAAAGGATTCACCAAAAGCTTGAATTGAGCAGTGAGTTCCTGTATTGCTTGGTGTATAGGCTGGAGAGCCGTTTTTAGGTCTTCAAGGTTTGCCGCTTGATCTAATCTTGTTTTTGTATTAATTTTGATTCCAGTTGTTTGTTAGTTCTGGGTCTTTTCAGGATAATTTCCTTCTCTTGTGATGTTACCACTGATAATTTTGTTTTTGTAGTATGTGTCTCCATGTCTGTGTCATCGTTTGACATTATTAACTCTGTCCCTATAGGATTTGGAAGGCTGATACTGCCTTGTGGCAGTTATCAGACGATTGGAAACTGTTTAATCCAAAAAAATCTGTCTCTTCACAAGATAAGTAGCTGCTTTTAAGTTGTAGTCCTAGTTATTCAATAGGATCTGCAATAATTTTATATGATTATTTTCATGTTTGAATTATGCTCTATGCTTTTCTACTTATATTTTTCTGTAATTTTTGAATGGAGCTAAGAATAGCAGTGTCTGTAGGACAGCAGCCATCTTTTTTCACTCCTGCATTCCTTCTTCTTTTTATGGTTTCCTTGACTTCTGCATTCCACCACTAGCTTTTCTTATGTACCTTATTTCCATACTTGGCTCAGCCGCATAGTGTTCATTAATCCTCACACATGCTGTTGTGAGGTGCTGCCATTCTTCTTGAAATCCACATAGTTCCTTTTCTTCTTGAGGTGGCAGACCCCTTTTGTTCCTTCTCTCCAGACAATTTCCAGATCTTCATATTAGTCTATGTTGACCTTAAAGGCTTCTCTGACCACTTCTTGCAGTTGATTGTGGCAACCAGTGGGCCAACAGTTTCACTAGGATGACTCTGCAATCTCTTATTCTACCCCAGTACTCTTTCCTTACTAGGAATAAGTCTGTCTGAGTTGCATGTTGGCCAGTCTTATATGTGATGTTGTAATTGTCTCTCTTTCTGAACAATCTGTTGGCTGCTATCAAGCCATTTGTCAAATAGAAGTCTAGAATGGCATCTCCTTCTTTATTCCTGGTTCTCCACCCATATGGACCTAGACAGTCATCATATCCTGATATGTCTGGCTATCTGCCCTAACATGTGCATTCAGGTCACCCATTTTCAACACCAATTCTTGTCATCCGGCTTTATCTAGTAGACCCTGCACCTGCTCTATGAATGCATTTTTTTCCTAATCATCACAGTCCTATGCAAAGGTTGAGATTATGAATATTGTTCTATCCTTACAATGGAGTCTGATTGCCAAGCCTCTCTCTCACCACAATTCTTACACCATTTCTAGCATGCCATCCTCCTGAGTGGTAGATTCTGGATCTCAGGCCAAGTGGCTTTGCTGCACTGCCCTTCTACCTTGTCTTCTGGATGTGCAGGATGTCCAGTATCCTCCGTACCATCATGTCATCCACTTCCAAGCTCCATCCTGTCAGTGAACCTATATTAAGTGCAGCAATTTTTAGTTTATTTTTGGCAGGTTGGCTAGCTTTATGCCCAGCTTTTGCTTGACCATGCTATCTCAGGTAACCCAAGCTTGGCAACTGAACATTTGACAGAGCTGCTGGGATTTATGAGTGGCACACACTGGCCAAGAGGAGTACATACAACCCTCCTACCATAAGCATGGGTCCCTGGTGTAGGCCAGAGTAGTTCAGATACTCAGTCCACTTATCTCTGGCAAATACCTTATGACCTAGACTCATATTTTTACACAGTCAGGTGGCTACCCCTGCCATGACATGCAGTCTGTGACCAGTATTCTTCATGTGTGCCTGTCTTGAGGATACTGCACACCACAGTAGGTCACCAAAACTGTTGATTTATACAACTCTTCCCTCACAGGACATTAGCTAGCATCTGTGCTGCTGCTCAGAGTTTCCTTCTTGAGTGAGTTTGATATGGAAACACTCAGCATATTTTTAAGAGGTGGGAGAAACCCCACAAAAACACACGGAGCACATACAAACTCCAAAAGGGATTTCCATAGTCAAGGACTGAACATTGTATTTTGTTCATGGGAGGTGAAGCCTTAATCATTATTGCAACGGGTCTCCATAATGCAGAAATACTTCCAGTCTGTGCCATGTTGCACAATACATTAATCAGAAAACAGCTTCAATGAGATGACAAAGGGCTGGACCATACTTTCAAGGACTTCAGGCAGGACCATCAGCAGGTACAGATGAGGATTCTGAGGGAGAACCACCAGATGCATCTAGTGCTGGCAATGGAGATGTGCACAGTAAGCCCTGGCTCTCACTAAGAGGCAAAGGAAAGTGCACACACTCACTGCCTGTCTCAAAGCTTAAGGTACCACTCACATACAAATAGGAAAATTGATGCCTATCAAACAGCACAAGGTTTACTTAACCATGCAATGTCTGTGTTCTCCAAGGACACACTCTGTACCTGCATTAATGACAAGGTAAGTGTGAAACTTGTAAATAAAAAAAAAATAATGAATTATATAACTGATTACTTACATACAGAAATATGTATATGCCCCTAAGAAGAGCATTTGTCTGAGGTGTACAGTTATGTCAGTAATATTTCCTCTGTCATATGCCAGTAATATCTGTTCTGTCAGATTTTTGCTTTATTCATCTATATATTACAAACAATACTGTATATCAATCATTTCAATTAACTATCATCTGTAAATCATGGAGCATGTCAATTATACCCTCATTTGCACAACTATACCAAGAAGCAAGACTGAAGTACCTAATGCTTCTGACAAATATAGAAGCAGTCATTCACAAATGAGTATAAACAATAAATTAACAACTTTTCTTCTGCAATGCATATAGATAAATGCAAGCATGTGGCAGAGCACAGTCATCATCATTTGCACAGGGTAGGGATGGGGGGGGGAGTAGGAGCCACGGCTGGCACAAAAGAACTGCTTGTGTGCAAGTAAGAAACACATGAATGAGGTGGTATGAGTAAGGGCATTTTTTACTATGTGTGTCGTCTGCATAAACACAGTCAAGAACTGTGCTAGCACTACATCCTGGCATCTCAGGCAGGTGTAAGCCATGCATGGTACATTAGTCAGTTCAGCATCATCACCCACATTCATGGCAATCACCTCTGCCAGAAGTTGCACTTCTACTTCCACCACCCTAGATAGAATTCAGGGTGCTACCTGAATGTGAGGGATGTCTGCTTGATGAACACTCCTCATGACTACATCCAGGACCATGACCCTGTGGTATACCACATCTGGGTGTAGACACCGCAATCAGTGAAGGAGCAATGGATGTCTCTGTGGGGCAGGGATCTCCACGGCCATGACTGCTAACACCAGAAGATGTAGTGGTTCTCTGGCTACATGTATGCCCACCCTACCCCAACAGACATTCCATCACAGGCACTGCCTGATCTAGCTTGTCATTCTTCCTGCACAAGAAATTGCCCACACGGTGCAGGGAGCAACTCAAATCAGAATGCACAATGTTTAGTAGTCACACTATCTCTTCTCAGACCCTGGTGGAACATGCCCATGCCTTTACTATGGCCTTATACATGTGTTTGATGGCACTTAACTCATTACATCTGAGTGACACCGCCAGGTGCATCTGCAGTTAACTCTTACTGACGCCTTTAGGAGACAAATATTGCTTTTTCATATTTGCATCAGTCATTCCCAAACCATGCTATGTACAAGGTTTTAAAAGATTTCATCTAAAAGCTTACACAATAGTAAACTCAACTGCATTAATATTTGACCTCTGTCTACTGCAGGTAAATAGATATTAACTGTTATTTTATGATATTAATTTATATAGGTATAATGTTCATGTTTTTCTAAATAGCTCAACAACCAAGTAGCACAGACAGAACTCTTTAGCCTCACATGAAAGCTCTCAGCTAGATGAATAAAATGCTGATGATAGGATGTGTGCAACTTGAGTGGTTGCTGACATATTGTAAGTTGTTTACAAAATATTACAAATGTAATAGTTACTGTGACTTATAAAATTCACTTTAAGACCTAGAACCTAAAGAATACTACCATTATAGAAATAGTTTGCCATTTATACTTCTTTCATAATCCCTATGGTTCCAGAGACATGAACATTTGTTTGAACTGAGAGGACATAATTTGATCCTGTCAAAAGGCTTAGACTCCACCCATTGGAAGATACTGTGCAAACTTCCTGAGCTCCATTGGAATGAATGAGTTAATGGCACGCCAGCATCAGGAGAAGAGAGGACAACAGGTTTCCTCTGAGCACCCCTTCCATCCCTCTTTTATGGCACTATGCCTTCACAATGGCTAGCAGGTGGAGCAATGGGTTTTGCAACCAGAGTAATCACACTACCCTGGTAACTGTGTTACCTTCAACCATTTTTATACCTGAGGTCACTGTGTCATGGCTATATATAAGCATACTGACTGTGCCTGAAATATGGGCAGGGGTGTTGGAGTCACTGCCTCAGTGTTAGACTGACCTTAAGCACCCCAGACTTTGCCTCTTCATTGCCACCATCATCATCAGAGGCTAGAGACACTCCATTAGATGGTATGAGGATCACCTATGATAGCATGCAATAAACACAACAAACAGAAAAAAGAAAGAATAAAATCGTTCACATATTTTCCTTATGAAGGGTATGTTTAACTCTAACAGATGCTAAAGCAACACAAATGTTACTCTCATTTAAACCTGAATTTATCTCATATACAGTAATAACAATAACCAAATATGTGCTTACCATATGCAGGTGGGCTGACAGCCTGCAATACAAAAGTGAGAACTATTCCTTTCAAAAGTTCAGAATAAAAATGTTCTCATACATAAATGTAGTGGACAGTTGGATTCCCAGCCCATCCAAAGCATCTTCCACTATGTCTCTATGACTGTAATCTGATCCAATGTTATTGCTGGCACTCCCTCACATTCACTCTCTCTCTCTATACACACATATATATATATATATATATATATATAAATCTCTCTCTCTCTATATATATATATATATATATATATATATATATATAAATCTCTCTCTCTCTCTCTCTCTATATATATATATATATATATATATATATGTGTGTGTGTGTGTGTGTGTGTGTATATATATATATATATATATATATATATATATATATATATATATCAGACATCTAAGATATGTGTATTTAAAGATATAACAATGACACTTGCATTTTGCGTACCTGGTTGCTTGTGACACTCCAGGTCTGTTGTCCACATCTGGACTGACATCATTCTGTGCGAATCCTCTGCCAAGCTATCTGGATCTCTGAGAGTGGACAGTTACTCCTCTGTTTCATTTAGTGGTGGTTCAGTAGCAGGAACACCCCCTTCACAGCCACCTATTCCCAGGCAATTGCAGCCACTCTATGGTGGGCAGATTTCACCACTTGCCCAGTGTCCTACCTGGGATTAAGTTATCTGATGACCTTCAACAGCATCAGTGTCATCAGCCACCTGCTGCCATATTCTGTCCCAGCCACATTGGTCACCTCTACCACTCCCTAACAGAAAAAAAAATGATTGTGAAGTAAAGCCTGGCTAATGTCTTCATTTTCTGCATCAGTGTATGGTGGTTTATGTGGTACAGATTTCTTTTGAGTGACAATGTCCTGCATGATAAGAAATAAAAGACAGACACACATAATTACATGTATAGTACACAGACAGGATGACTGTGAACTCAATTATGTTAGAGTGCATTCATCCAACATGTACACAAGAATTTAAAACTTAATGGTCACTTTAACTATGCACACATTAGGACACTCCCTCCCCCCAAAAAAATCTAAATTAAATAGCATCAGTGATCTATAACAATTCTGTAATGCAGGTAATACAGGTTTAACTCTGTAATACTTTGCAGCATTAACAATAACAATTAAAATATAAGATTAGAAATGTAAACTCAACTCATTTTGATGTTGCACATGCAATTTCCACTGCTGTGGAGGGCAATCAGGTAGAATTCCATAAACAGAAGACATTTTTTCTGATAACAGATAACAGATTTTTCTGCACAGTTATAATACACTTATATATAATAACTGCAAACATCAACTATATAGGTCATGTAGCATTCTGTGGCATACTTTTTGTGTAATGCAGACATGACTATACCAAAAGTAAGGGATAAAGAAAAAGCAACTAAGATAAAAAATCATTTTTCATTGGTCAGTGCAATTAACCTTTTAATGTTAAACTTAAAGCTTTATGTAAGAAATAGCAACATACCTTGACAATGCAAGAGTGTAAAATAGATAATTATCCAAAATATTTGGTTTTTTTCAGCAGTACCAATTTCTCTCTCTCTGAATCCAGTCTCCACAGTATGATACAAGGACATTAGCTATACAATTACCTTTATATAATGCAGAATCAGCTCTGTGAGTATGAAAATGAGGTGTCAAATCATTAGCATTGCTGGATACCAAAAACTGCACTAAGTGTAGGAAATGTAAACATAGTGTGATGACCTGCAGAATTATATGCGCACAGCCTAGCAATGCAAGGGGAGAAGTGTTCCTTGCTAATGGCTTGCAACTGTCTATGATTACCCTGAGCAGGAACAATCAGCTATCAAAGTCACATTCATCTCGCTGTGGCATAAATTGCAAACATATTGAGCTTAAGAAAACAGTACAGTTCATGCAGGGTTTGAAACCTGTTCACAGATCATTTTACTGAGGGAGATCATACTAAATCTGGGCACTCATTCTGATGTCTGAATGTGCTGATGTGAGAAACTCAAGTAAGGTAAGTATGATTTAAAAGTGATAGATATATAAGTCCATTTAAATTGTGTCAATATTGAGTGTGTGTGCTGTGTGAAAAATGAAATGCTGTTGTCTGTGCCCCTCTCCATTCTCATGACATTAACTACAGTCCTGATATTGTGAGACATACATCATAGTACTGATGTGACAAAGATGTGTGAAAAGGCTGAATGTATATTTGTAATGCAGTAAGAACTTTGCTCATTGTTAGATTATACACTGAATAATTCCATGTGTCTTCAAATGGTTATTCTCAAAAAGTTGTTGGAATGCTTTTGATAAATATTGCCTTCCACATTTGTGTACTGCTTGGCAGTGCAAAAATAACTTCCAAAGCTTAAGGAAAAAAGTGAAAAATGTAGTTTAAGCTGCCTTATGTAGCACAAACTGGCCCAGTGGCATTGCAGGGCTGTCAGCACTTTGTATTGTTCTCATTGAAGAAAATATACCTATCAGGTATCTTTCTCTGTGGTACAAGGTAGACATGCAGTGAGCTTAAATAAAAAGGACAGCTGGTATATGATTTTAATCCACATGACTAATAATTTTACAGAGGGAGGTCTGAATACATTTTTAATAACATTTTGTGATACT
The DNA here is from genome assembly GCF_019279795.1 of Protopterus annectens. Classification (NCBI taxonomy): domain Eukaryota; kingdom Metazoa; phylum Chordata; order Ceratodontiformes; family Protopteridae; genus Protopterus; species Protopterus annectens. The sequence continues at coordinate 442,377,054 of NC_056725.1, read as the reverse complement.
ATTGTGGTGTTTAAAAAGCAACTTATAACTATTGCTAACAGCATGTGAGCTTATGTCTGTTCACGTTCATATTATTTTTCATTAACTGTAAGTCTGATAATGTGTTCCACAAAGGACATTTCTGATGTTGCAATGAGAAGTCAGGTGGATGAATGTGTCACTTGAATGCACTTCTTGCCTTGGTCATTGCTACATATACTCATTTATTGCATTTAACTTACTGTCAACTTTTCTCTCTCTCTCTCTCTCTCTATATATATATATATATATATATATATATATATATATACATATATTTTTTTCATTTGTTCTCCACTTAACAGTGTGCAAACACAGTTCCCTATCTAAAGAAATAAGTAAAAAAATTTAGTTAGGCTGCCTTATATATAGCAAATGTGCCTGACATAATTATACGTCCGTACGCACCATGGATAGTACTTACTGCAGAGAATGACAGATGTCCAGTTCTGTGTCACAAGGTGGAACTGAAGTGAACTGAGAGAAAAAGGCACATGAAGCATCGTTTGACTCTTGTTTAGAGATACATTGCAATTATTTGCAATATGTAATCTTTTAAATTTTTTTTAGACATGATAATTTGCACTTGTTCTCCTCTGGGGGGCATGCAAAATATGGTTCACCGCTGAAGATAAAAGTGAGAAATTTAGTTTAGGCTGCTCTTTGTAGAGCAAATATGCCTAGTATCATTGTGTGGCCCTCAACACCATGAACAGTACTTACTGCAGAGGATGCATATGACAGATATCCAGTTCTGCGGCACAAAGTGTAACTGATGTGAACTGAGATAAGGAAGGTACATTAATCATTGTTTGAATCCTGTTTAGAGACCACACTGCAATTATTTACAATATGTCATTTTTTTTATTCATTTAGGTTTGCATTTGCTCTCCACTTGCCAGCCTGCAAACACAGTTCACTACCTAAGGAAAAAAGTGAAAAAATTTAGTTTAGGCTGCCTTATGTAGAGCAATCACCCCAAGCAATGGAACACTTTCCTCACTGCTCTGGACACTTGTGAGTGGAGAAATTCCACCTGTTCCATACCTGCCTTTGTGGCACAAGGTGCAAGTACATTGAGCTTAGATAAAAAACACAGCTGGTTAAGGATTTGAATCCAGATAAAATATACCTTTACAATGGGTGCAAGAATCCTAATTGTCACAACATTTCAATTAGAACAATAAAGAAAAAGTATTCTGTTAATGTGTTTCTTGAAAGCAATGTATCAGTAATATTTGCATAAGTAAACTTTTTCATTTAGCATATATCATTACTTTTCATATATAACCACACATAATGTGTGCCCAATTTCTTAAACAAGACAATGATGACATTTAATATAAAATTCACTTACTTTTGTATGATGAACACAATAATTGTGTTATAATCATCATGACTCATCACATATCCAAACTATAATTTTTGGACAGTTTTGTCTTGTAAAGTATGCACATAACATACCAAAACCTGTATTACACAGCTCATTCAACTGCATCCATCTGAAGTAAATAATGACTTTTACTTAGGAATATATTTCCAACAGTGGCAGCTCATGCTATAGAACTGCAGGACTGCAGCCCCCCCAGTTGAAAAATCAAACTAAAAAATTCCAGAACTCCCAGAACATGCCAAAATAGAAAACTCCCTGGAAATTTGTGCATGCAAATTTGAATCTGGACTGCTGTTTAACCAGTCTGGATTTGGAAGATGGTAGCAGGCTACAAATGCCCCAAAAGTCTATGTCGTTACAACCGCATAGACTGGAAGGAGATCAGACTGCGAGGTCTGCAGTCAGTGCATTGGAAGGCATACTCGGTCGACATTCTGGTGCTTAATTGAGAACTTGTGAGATTATTCAACTGGCTGGCTTAGCTGCTTAATGGGGAACTGTGGACAAAGGAATTATCTGCTACTGGCTTATGGAGGAGGTTCAACTCTTCATCAGAATACTGGTTCCGCTACTGGCTTATTAGGAAGTGTCAGGACAGTGACCTTAGCTACTGGCTTATGGAGGTTCCCCTCATTTGGAGCATACTTTCATGTACTGGTGTGTAAGCATAGGGAGCACACTTTTTTCTGTGGTGTGTGTGTGTGTGTGTGTGTGTGTGTGTGTGTGTGTGTGTGGGTATAAACAGTGCATAGTAAAAAAGTTAGGAAAAAATTGTGTGTGTGTGTGTGTGTGTGTGTGTGTGTGTGTGTGTGTGTGTGTGTGAAATACCCCAGTTAACTAGAACTGGTGGCCAGAGAGAGTAATTTAGGTTCAAACCCTCAAACTTGGGTACATGTAGCAAGAACCTGAATTCCCTAACCACCACCACAAAAGCATTCAGATTTTTGCCTTATATTTTTGTTCTGTCCCTCATAAAATCTGTGGTTTTCTGGATTTTCACACATTTAAATTTCAGACAACAGCTGTGCTTGTTCAGTGGTTAGCATTGTTGCCTCACAGCAAGAGGTTCTCCAGTTCAATTTTCAGATAGACTGCCTTCTGTGTGGAGTCTGCATGTCCTTTCTGCAGTTGATATGACCTTTAAAGACATGCAGGTAGGTGTGTGCATGTGTGTGTGTGCCTTCTTTGAAGGTTGAGTGCCAGGCTGGCAACTCAACACTATAAAAATTCACTGCCAGTCATGAGCAGATCAGAGTTCTGCTGTGGCAACTTTTAACCAGTAAAAGCCACAAAACATTTTATTCTAGCAATTTTCTAAGTTTATAAGATCAATATTTGAAATGTCTCCCTGTTTTTGGGACTGTATTTCCTTATTATTGGCTTTGTACAGGTTTTTTTTGTTCTAAGAGGTTGAGAGCTATGGCGAGAACTGAATTAAATTAATATGTTTGGGGGCTGTATTCCCCCATTATTGGATTTGTCCAGGTGTTTTGTGCTAAGAGGTTGAGAGCTACAGTGAGAACTGAATTTACTAAATGATAGCCATTTAAGTTTCAGTCTTCCTGTCTTTCATGAAACAGCTGACTTGGCATAGGGGTATGTTAGTCTGACTGTAGTGCACAGGATCCTGGTTCAAGACTTGGCAGTGAAATTCATGGTGGTAGCACATTTTATTCTAGCAACTTTCCCAGGTTATGCAAGCAAAGTTTAAAATGTGTCCCTGGATTTTGGGATTTTGTACCCCCCCCCTATAAATTTTGGCTTTTTCCAGATTTCTTGTGCTCATGTGCTGCAAAGTTAAAAGTTATAGTTGAGTGTCGAGTGGATTTTACAAGGAGGTAAGAGCTTCAGGGGAAGATAAGTTTAGTGCTGCTTATACTGAGTCTGCTTGCATTGTTAATAGCACAGCAGGCAGTGTACTTGCTTTTGATGCAGAAGGATTCGGGTTCTACTCCCACAGTATGTAGATGCATTGCTGATACTGTACTGTGTTGCACTTTTAAACGGAGTGGATGCTGCATTCCTGAGAATGTCCTCTTTGGCAGCGATACCTAGTAACTATCAGCCTGTTATCAGTTTGCCATCCATTCTCTATTGCAATATTGCTAGCTCATCATTTCTTTAATGTAACATAGGCAATTTATTCCTCAAGGGCAACAGACACTTTATTTGTAGATGAAACAATGAAATATAAAGTTGTTTGCTAGCAGCAACCTCTTCATTAGTTACAGATCTCTTTAATGTGAAATTATTTAGATGACTTTTACTTCTGCAGAGATTGTGCACATTTACTGATATTGGTGGATTGTAGAAGTTTGAGTAAAATTTTATGATGGAAATATTTGGAATTGGGCAGTTTTGTCATTATTGGTGCATGCATTTTGTTTCATTGTTTACTGGAAAAATGTTCAAAACAATAAATTTAAAATGCCCTCTAACAACTGTAGTCTATTATACAAGGAATATAATTTAATACAGTCAGGAAGGTGTATCAAAGAACACATGTATGTTTTGTGTGCAAGGGGCCTATGATTTGAAAACAGCCCAAAGTTAATCTTTATCTGCCACTGGTCAGATGTATTTTCTTTGAATGTGGGTTTCAATGCTGTTTCAATGAATGTGAGTTTCAAGGCCAGATAAGTTTTAATGCTGTCTATTTTCATTGTGAAATTGCACTGCTTTGTTTAGCAGATGTCTATTAGTGCTTATGCTGTAAAATGTAAAATAAAACTTTTAAATGAAATCCAAATCATTGTAGGCGTAAAGCAGTAAACACATTACAGTGTTTATGATAAATTAGGTGAAATAGCCAAGTAATGGGACATTGGAATGGCTGCAGGGAGTCCCCATTCAACCATGATTTTGTGAGGGGGGGAAAGGCGGCAAACTCAAAGACAGCCCCGGCTGAAATATACCTCTCAACTGTCCAGATTTTCACAGAATGAATAGATTTTTCCTTCTTCTTTTTGTTTTGTTCTTCATAAAATGTGTGGTTTTCTGGCAACTCCTTTAGGAATGAAGTCACTAAATGACAGGCATTGAGTTTCAGACTTCATACCCTTGAGAAAAATGCATACTAAAGTAAGACCTGTTATTCTATCAACTGTCTTTACAACAGCAATTTTTGTACTGTCTGTATGTTCTCCCAATATATTTGGCATTTGTCCAGATTTCCTGCATTAAGAGGTTGAGAGGTATGTGCAAATAAATCGCTTTATAGTATTAGGTATATCCAAATCTCTCAAGTGTCCCTGACTTTGGCTCAAAATGTTGCTCTCCCCCTAATAATCTTTCCACAAAATGGCAATTTTGGAAGAAAATGTGGAGGGTTTACAATTAAGAAATAATTGTAATGATCAGAGTTATAGATTACTTTTATTTCAGAAATGCATGTAGAGTCTCTTAGTTTGTCAGCTGCTCAAGTTAACAGTATTAATAGCAAAGTGCCCTTCTTTGACAGGTTCCCAGCTGTATTGTGTGGCTGTTTCACATTTTTGCATCACATTTTTTGTCCATTTTTCATAAAATTGTGGTTTTCTGGCAAATTAGTGCCAAATCATTAAAGATTAAAGTTAGGAAATAATGACAAACATTTAAGTTTCAGATTTCATACCCTTCAGAAAATTCATACTAATGCAAGACCTACTATTCTATTATCTTTCTAAGTTTATAAAAGCAATATTTAAAAATTGTCCTTATTTTGGGGCCATTCTCCCACTTCTATTTATGGCTTTGTCCAGATTTCTTGCTCTGAAGTTGAGAGGTATGACAGATGTGTCAAGGCCATCACCATCAGCCAGAGACATTTCAAATTGTGACACATTTGTTGCAACCCACTCCCCCACGTAGTGACTCTGGATGTGTCCAAGCAAGGCAAGGAACAGTTATGCAGTGTAAGTGTGCAGATTATCCCTCATCCAAGGTAGACACAAGTACTACAGTGGCTGTTCATCTGTCCTTGATTTTGCAGAATGTTCTGGTTTCCTGTCATATTTTTATACTGTTGATTTATGCTTCTTATTAATGAGAAAATGCATGTTGTTGCATTGCCTGTTGCTCTGTGTTTAAGTAGCAATGCTTTAATGACCATCAGGTAAGTTTGTCTGAGATTGTAAGAAGCAACATCGAAAGCCTTTTTGTTGTTGCCATGCAGAGAATATTTACATAACTAGATGACATATAAGCCTTGGGTATTGAAATGCATATGACAGTATTTGTAATAAAGGACAGGGTACAGTATTTTTAGAAGCTCACTACATTTGTTAGAGACTTGCAATCATCTTTGCAGGCTTTGCCAGTAAACTAAACAGAATGCCAATCTATCATGTGTGGTCCATAACCTGTGCAGTAATCTTTAAGCAATTTATCTTGCCTTATGATCTAGTTCTCAGAACCCAATAAGTGTTATTAGACACAAAAATGATGGTGGCAAATCTCTGTTTGCCTGCACTATTGCCAAAATCTGGAACTCATTACCTAGCCAAATAACCTCCACTACCTCCACTGTTCAATTTAAGAATGTCCTGAGAACACACTTCTCAAACATTTGGCTTTGCCCATGTTACTCCCCAGGTTAATTTGCACCAATACCATGTTCAAGGATTCTACTAAAGGTCCCCTAATTCCTTTCAATGTAAAGCTTAATAATCACTGGCTATTTCTGTAACAAAATATTGAGCGTACTCATAATTTAGAAAGACAAAAAAATGTTCTTGTGTTTATATTTTATATTCTATATAAACCCTACTACTAGAATGCTGTATGCTGACTTTACTAAAGAAATTGTTAATCTATACATAACTTATATTTCTATGGAATCTATATATCTGTATGATATTCTTGTGTAATTTCTTTATGACATGTTATTGGAGCTTTTCTCCCCAGGCCTCCACTGAAAATGGATATGTCTTCAGTCGGACTTTCCCAGTTAACAAATGTAAAATAAATGAATAAATGTTTCTTGTTTGCTTTTCATTTTTTACTTTGATCTTGTTTTCCCCATGAAACAAGTAGATAGTTGTCAGGCAGCAGGACTTTTTTGGATAAGAAACATTTTTACAAGTGTGGGTATCACAGAGATTGCTATTTTCAGTATGTTACTTGGTACTTTTATAAAGCTGAATATAAATTATAATTAGAACTGCAGTGCAAGGAGAAGTGGCCTGAGTTGAGTGCTGCTTGCTTTTTTTATTCTTGATTTTGACTATCATTCCAGTAATGTATTTAAAAAGTAATTTATTTTTTCGTGCCTCACAACCTTTTTGTTTCCATCTAGATATTAAGTAAGCTGTCATGTAGCCAATGCACAGAAATATTTTTCTTCTACACTTCATTTTGTCTTGATTGGACTGTCATAATGATGGTTTGGCACCCAGGGCAGCATATTTAATTAAAGTCCCAGTTTTTATGGTTTTGAGCATAGCTCCACCCTTTCTAGTTGACTCCACCACTTCCCATTGGCCCCACCAATTCAACTGTCTCCTGCAGCCCCCTTTTGATTTGAAGTCACCAGCCCCCACTAACTTCCAATACTAATTAAAATCACAGACATACAGGTCTCTCTGGGGTGTAACTCCATTCATTCCTAAATTAGTATAATTCTAATTTATATGCTTGAAAAGTTGTTCTCCTGTGAAGATGTCAAATAATAAACTAAGTTTAAATGTTTCCATGCTTTATCTCATGGATTTGATTTCCAGCTGGTACAACAAATTGTGTAAGTCTAACATCACAATATGTCACAATTAACACAATTAATCATTTTTCTCCTTCCACACTGCAAGGAGTAAATGCCTTTCTATTAAGCCTTCCCTTGCTGAGCATTGGAACCTGTTTCAATAGGTTAAACATCACCCATGGGAAAGCTTAATGCCATGTTTCACACCTTTACTGCTATGAGATGTAAGTAGTGCCAATGGGTTTGCCAAGGAGTTCATTTGCTTTCAAGTGCAGAAATGCAGTTGGTAAGCTTATGTGCATAACCCATTACTTGGAAGATGGGGTGTTGAGGAGTCCAGGATATTTGTGGCACTCCTTCTGAAGCACTACAACTGCAGGCTGCTGCAGGGGGGGGGGGTTATACTGGGTCTTAGTATAAGGCTGAGGCTTGTAATAACTTAGCTAAGGCTGTCTCTAATGCAACAGGCATGCCACACATTTGGGAATCTATGTTGTCATCACTATAGTGACCTTAAGAAGCACTAGCTGGACTTCCTAAGCTAATGAGAAGCTGAATTTGGGACTGTAAACATCCTTAAGCTATATAAGTATACTGACCTGTAACCTGTCTATGACATGGCATTAACAATCTAGCCAGCCAATGCAGATACCCATTATGCTTTCATATATACATACTTTTTGTACTGTACAGCTGTAGATGAGAAAGCTGCAAACTATGAGGTGCACCGGGAGCGAGGAGTGATTAACTCACCTCAGAAAGGCATGGGTTAAGTATGACTCAGGTCCAAATTCAAGCAAGACATTTATTTTCATTCCCTGAAGCACTAGGATCTTGAGCAGGCATGCCTCAACCTTCACCTCAAGCATGCATGCCCTCCCCAATAACTCTTTCTGCTTGCAATAGTCAGTGAGAGAAGCAACTTAATTGTGTGTGGGTTCAGTAAAAAGAAGCAGCAAATACTTTTTATTACTGGAACTATAAAATATTAACATACATAACATGTCAGGAAGAATTAAAATTATGGGAATTGCAATTATTAAATTTCAATGTGTATTTCCTCTCCATCATAGGGAAATAAAGGCTGCGCTTTGTTATGCCATATCCATGAGATGCGTCTATATTACATAATCGACAATATGATCAAACTTTTAAAAGTTCAAAAATGTAATAAAAAAATAAATAAACCAAAGAAAAAAACTACCTGAACAGTTTCCTGCCTGTGCCCCCACATCCCCCGCTCTTTAAATATACCAACTCTGAGATCGCACTACAGTGCAGAAAAGGGAAATCTTCCCATTCTGCATTGTATGGAGATCTCTGTTGAAACATTCAGACTTTTAAAAGTTCGATCATATGGTGTCGACCATATGATATTCAAACTTTTAAGAGTTTGACAATGTGATATAACCCCCATGAGATTTATTTATTTTATGACACATAAATACCTTTTCATCATGAATGGATATGGCAAAGGTTTACAATAGTAAATTATCATAATTTGTTATGTATCACTAACATTTATTGAAAAACTAAAGTAATGTGACATGCCATGTATCTAATTATCTATTTTGTTTGTCTTCCCCAACCTTTTTCTCTCTCTATTTAAATTTTTTAGGGGACGGTTATAACTTATTAACATTCTGCTGTTTGTATAACTTGCTGCTGAAAATGAATGTTCAAAAGCACTGAGAATTATACCAACCACTGTGGCATGGCTTTCTATACCTTCACAGATGGCAGCACAGATGCCCAGCACTTCAGGTTCACAGTCTGTCAGTGTGGCCTCTACAAACCCTGCCTTAACTGTTCTAACTGTGTCAGATAGTTCTGCCCAAACTGCTGGTGCAGTGGTACCCTCTGGAAGCAGTACTGGTGGAGATGGAGACTTTGTCACCCAACAGGAGCTGACACAGTTGATGGAGGATATAATGGAGAGGGCTCTCTGTACACATATTGGCAGTGTTGAAAAGGTCTTGCATTGGATTTTAAAGATGATGCCATGTCTGGCAGTTACCCAAGGATCTGCTGAAGGAGACAGTGATAACAGTTCTGAAGGTGAGGACTAGATTCTCACTGTTCTCGAGCTGGATGTGGAGCATCTCTGATGTCCCCTACCTATTCTCAGTCATGATGTCCCCAACCTTTTATCTCCATCACCATCCTTTTGTGTCTTGTATGACCTGTATGTCTGTGTATGCTTCCTAACCTACCATCACTACCTAACCCTCTCATTCCTAAGTCATTCCTTAGTACATTTGCCCAATGTTCCCGTCTTTCCCAAAAAAGAATAAAAAATTGGCACCTGCACCATAAAGAAAAAAATGTGCCCCATACATAGCTCTCCACCTTGCCTAGGTATCATCTTGGCACAAATTGATTAATTGATCTGATCCAACCTGCCATATCACATCATTCTGTTATTGTCATCCACTATTGGTATGGCAACTCTGAAAAGTAATGAAATTATGTGGACAATTGTTCATTTATGTTATGAAGACGTGGATAGCGATGGTGTTCTCCCACAACCCTCTATCAACTCCATTTATTCTTTCCCTTGTGGGCTACCCTATGCTTGCTGATCCATTTTTACCACTTTCCCATCAACCCCATTTTTGAGCATTTAATATGGTAAAAAAAAAAATGATTCATACACAACACATATGGCCAAAAATGTCTCATGGAAAAGGCTTCACTTTTAATTAGTTATTTTATTGCTGTGAATAAGTAATTCCTTTGTGTGATAATGAGCTAATGTTCACATGTATAGAATGATTTTTGACTAGTTTCAAGGGTTTTAACCCAGCTTTTAACTAAATGTTATTGACTGCTTTTGTTACACTATTTTATGAGTACCTGTTGGCTACATATTGTTATTAGCCACCATTACCCTTCTGTTATAAGTTACTTTGTCCCTGCCTCTATCTCACTTTGTCAATGTATATTCTCCCTTCTGTGTTATTATTCTTTCACCTCTGCATTTGCACAACATCTGGTGCTGGGCAACAAATGCAACTAAGGCTAACTGGAAGTACATAGCATATGGCAATATCTTGTGATTTTATTGCCTTTTTCTGCATTACCTATCACATTTCATGCTGCTGTGCTAAGCTACTTTTCAACAAGCTGACATGTTTGATATACAGATTACAGGGGTCAGTAGGATAATGAAGATGAACACATGCATTCATATTTGCTGAAATGTGGTGTTAGATATTAACTCTCGAAAGTATGATTTCCTGCATGATGTGCTTAGATAATACTCAGGTATAAATGCTTTTCTTGAATGCTCTTAAGGTTCAAATGCAGATGGTTGAAAAAATGTTTCGCAATGTGGCTGTAAATGTCGACTACATCTTTTCTTAATACATCCTGCTGCTGTATTAATGTGCCTGCTCCCTATTCTACAGCCTATCTTGTACAGATCTTTGTGTGAAAGTCAGCACAGAGCAACATAGATTACTGCTAATTTCCATTCTAAGTTCAACACTTCATGATATTATTACACATGTGCTAACACTTTGCTATTAGCAGTGCAATTCAGCTTGGTGGTGTTGTGCTCAAAGAGTGACAAAAAATAAAATCAAATAATTCTTGTTTTAGGTTGCAAAACATTTTTATGTCTCTATTACTTTCGTCAACAGGTGACCTTGAATTCATAATGATTTTGATTCAATTAATTCAATTGTTTAATGTATGTCTGCTCTACAGTGTTTTTACTTGGCAACTGCATTATAAGTTTGGTTAACCTATTCTCACATAATCCAACACTGTTATTCTGCAGTGCACTGTCCAATGTATGACTTGGATGCTTGTCCCAGCAATGCGCATAGTGCAAGTATGAAACAATACAGGTGTGCAATCATCCCGATATGAAGTTGCAGGAAGGTTTGATTGCTAATCCGCTGTTGTACAACAGCAAATGCCTAGGGCATCCCATAATGTGAAACTTACCACCGTTGCAGGTCGCTGCACCTCTAAAAAGCTCCTAGTAATCCAGAGGTTATATTCAGGACTCCTAATAATCCAAAAAATGTCTGTAAAGAACGCCAATAAACGAAAATACCAAACAGGAATTTTATTAAGCTTAAAACCAAGCTTTTCGTTGGCGCTCTGCACCAACTTCTTCAGCAAGCAAACTAAAAACAAAGAACAATATATCTGTCCCATTATTTAAGCCTCATAGCTCCACTCAAACACTCCCCCTTGTGGACACACCTGAAAATTGCACATCAATGCACTTAAAAAACTTAACCACAGAAAAACTGTGCATCACCGTTTGTATAAGATCAACATGACCAGCCCTGAATATTTGTAATCGAACTAATACTCTAAATTTACGCCACCAACATAGCATGTATACAATCTTAAATACCTGGTAGACACTATAAACACACAAGTGGTAAACCCAGGAAAAGTATATGTGTGTAGCGCCTGTTTTAAAAAAGCCATGTAAATAAATCAAAATGCCATTCAGATGGTAACACAACTCGATGGAAGACTACAAACCATGAGTTGATATAAAATATACAAAATACATCTATGAGTATACCTTGGAAATGTGTGCTTAACATTGTTATGTTGTTATCATAACCATCTGATAATAGTAGCAATATTAGTAGTAAAAAAAAAAAAAGTAAGTTATATATTATATATTGATTGTATATTGTGTGTAGCGGCCGGTACTAGGAGGCTGACGTCCCTTATATAAAAGACTATTCTGATGAACGATCAAACTACGCATCCCCCGCTTAAAATAATGGACCACAATGTAACCATTGATAAAGACATTAAAAAATAAAACCAGGTGAAACTTCTTAGATTGATTTAATCCCCTTGGGAATGACCACCTTTTTAGCTATTTTATGGGGATTGTTTCTTTCTTCGTTTTTTGATTGTTAAAATGGTTTAGTGCTACTTTGTTATTATTAGTTTTATTTTTTAATGTCTTTATCAATGGTTACATTGTGGTCCATTATTTTAAGCGGGGGATGTGTAGTTTGATCGTTCATCAGAATAGTCTTTTATATAAGGGACGTCAGCCTCCCTTATATAAACACTTATGACTAATACATCACTCTGTAGAGTCTGTAACCTAAATAAGTAGGAAGTTCAAGATGGGAAATTTGTGTGTGGCTGCAATGCTTGGTACTATATCCATTTCCCCTGAAAAGAATGCATTTAAATATGCACTTATCTTCCTTACCCACTATTTTTCTAAAACACACTGATTAGTACATTCTAACAAAAGTGTATTCTCTCTACCTGTCAGATTTCTCCTGTGGCACTTGCAATCAAGACAATGATCTGTAGATTGTTTGACTAGATCAGTTAGGAGGTATGATGCACAATATAAAAAGATTTGTGATTGTATGTGTGTGGTGCTCTATCCATGTCTCCTGAACAAAATGTATTTAAATGTGCACACAACTCCCTTCTTCCACTTTTTTACTCAAACATCATCCCTGAAACTGATGAGGTCATTCTGACAAAAGTACACTCTCTCCCCTTAAGTGTCAAACATCTCTTGTGGTGCTTGCAATTGATAGAATGCTTTCTACATTGTGCAGCTATATAGGTAGGATGTTCGGTGTTCAATACATGGAAGTTGTGTGTGTGAGTGGGGGTATTTACATTTAGGTAAGCATGCACTCATTCAACATCTAGTCTAGATAAACATTTTAAACTACTAGATTACTCCATCATCTCCTTATCCCACCTTTCACAACCACAACTTCTTTGTAACACATGAGTATAGTTAGGCATACTGTTTATACTCCACTGAGTCCAAATTTCTATCCATTACTTAAAGAAACCATGGCTTTTTAGGTCATACTATGTCCACAGCTGTCTAAATTAATGCTTCCCATAGCAGTCTCATAAATTGAAAAAAATAATCTAGTTCATGTTTTTAGAGAGAGAGTGATGCAAAATTGTAAGTGATGAGGAGGTGGATGTCTCCATTTTTCAAATATCAGGTGTTTGTGGTGCAGCAAAAAGTGAAAATGAATACAAAATTAGATTATCCCCCTACACCCGTGGTGCAACACACTGATGAGGTCATTCTTTATAAAGTGAACAGTTGCAACTTAAATGTCAAATTTCTACTGTGGTGCTTGCAGTTCTTAGATGTTTCTCTAGAATGTGTAAACAGAAATGTAGGAGATTCAATTACAATAGTGCTTAACTACTACAAGTGTGTGTGTGACTGCAAATTAATTCATAACTGGCTTACACACATTTGCAGTGCCAACCTTTACAACCCAGATGGGTGTAGAAGTAATTTTACCAGACACATCTCCTGGGCAATACACTGCTAATATCATCCCTTCACTGATGCTGCATGCTTCCCTTGGACATAGTATTCTCCTGTGGCATTGGATTCTGATAATATATTGGACAGATAGTGTAAGTGCATAGGTAGGTAGTTTGAGTCCATCACCACTTAAATAGTGTGACTTTGATTATTGTCAACTGTGTAGATTTCTATTTATGAGCTGGATTTACAGTGGCACACTGTTACACTAGTACATCCAAATATCCTCAGGAAAAATCACATTTTGGCCACACAATGATTAAACAATGCTTTTATAGCTGCAGTATGTCACAATTGTGCAAATCTTTCTGTGAAGTGTAACTTTGACACTTTGTTTTCTACATTGTGTAACTACATATGTAGGATGTTTGAGGTCAGCTTTGAGTGTGTTTCACCTTCATACTGTGAACAATACTTTTCAAATACATCTCTCTCTCTCTCTCTCTCTCTCTGTGTGTGTGTGTGTGTGTGTGTGTGTGTGTGTGTGTGTGTGTGTATGTATATATATATATATATATATATATATATATATAAAATGTGTAGCTGTGGATCCCTTTCAAAAGCTCAAAGTTTCAAAAGTTCAAAAGGGTGAGACCATAAGATCGAAGTTTTGAAACTTCAAACATTTTGAATGGAGATCAATGTACAGCACAGAACAGGATATTTACTGTTTTCCTCATTGTAGTGCGATCTCAGATTTGGTATATTTAATTATCAAGGGGTGTGGAGGTGCAGAGGAGGCTTGCCCCCTGCAGAAATGTAAAAAAGGTTTTGTTTTTATTATTTTTAATTAAATTTTCAATGTTTCAAAACTTTGATCTTATGGTCTCGGCCATTTTAAGTTCGAGGTTTTGAATTTTTGAGCTTCTGAAGTAGATTCATAGCTGTACAGTGTTGTTGTGCACTTTAGAAGTGTAGCTGTACAGCATTGTTGTCACTTTGACCACATTTTTTTTTTCAATATTAATTTTTATTGTTTTTTAATTCTTTGCTTTTACAATGCATCAGTACAAAAGAAAATTACTACATACAACAAAAGGATAGAAAAAAAAGTAGATAAACACAAGCTTGTCATGAATACAATCGGTAAACAGAAATTATAGACACTCTTTTGTTAGTGTAGGCGAATTGCCCCCATTGAGAAAAATATATAGTTCTAAACATAGATTATTATATAGCTTTATTGTGTATATGATTTGGTATGTTAAACAAAATGTCTGAGTGTCATGGAAGGTTGGTAAGACTTGTGAACTATATACAATTTACACTATATACAGTATTGGATGCCCAGGAGTGTGTATGATCAATTGCTATAGATAGTGACTTAACAATTTGAGATAAATGTGTGATTGGATTGTGAAAATTAGTTTGGTCTACTGGCATTTAATTTATTTTAGAGGATTTATTTATTTATTAGAATCATGTCTAGTAGGGAATTCCAATATAATTGATAGTAAGCTATTTTCTTTGTGCTTTTAGTAACAATTTTGTGGGAGGTAATATATATGGTTGCCATACTTTAAAAGTTTTCCCATGAAAGTGTAGTGTTGTTTACCCAGTTTTGGTTATGTAGAATTTGAGTAGAGCACACAATCCTTTGATTGAGTTTGGGATTATGTGTAGAATAGTAGTTTGCCAGGAAGAAGTGTTTTTTTCATATCCCATTTTTTCAAGTTGCGCTCTTAAAGGAAGGGAATAGCTTTGGGGTTTATGTTTAAAGAATGTAGTTGGTTATGCCATATTTTAACCCAGGTGTGGGTCCAATGTTTTGGTACTGTCATATTCAGATATTTGGATTAATCGGTTTGCTTTTATCATGTGGTAATACATATTAAAATCTGAAAGACCCATACCTCCTTTGACTTTTGGAAGTGTGAGTTTTTGGTAACAGATTCTTGTTGTTTTGGGGTACCATAGGAATTTAGAGAGGGCTTTTTCTATTACTGTGGACATTTTTGGGGGGATTTTTAAACTGATAGAGTTTAATTGGAATATAATTTTAGGAAGGGCGTTCATTTTGATGATGGCTGCTTTGGACAAGAGTGACAGATTAATGTTTTCCCATCTTGAAAGATCTTGTTTGATTTTTTCCCATGTTTTATGAAGATTGGATTTAAACAATTTCTTGTATGTATGGAAAAAATTAATTGCAAGTTATTTTAGGTTATAGTTGAGAGGTATATTGGTTGAGGGGGAAAAAGGCTGCTTTATGGTTACATGGATTTAGAGGAAAAATAGAAGACTTTTGCGGGTTCATTTTGAAGTTTGCTGTTTAGGAAAAGTGTTCAATTTTAGGTTATTATTTTATGTAGATCCATGTTGGGGAGTTGAAAATAGATATTTAAATTGTCGACAAAAGCCGAGTATTTCACAATTGTGTTATAGATAGTGGGTGTGGTGATAAGTCTTTTGGGAAATGTGGAACAATAGTGGCTCTAGATGTAAGATGAACAGGAAAGGTGACAGGGGACACCCTTGCCGGGTTCCAATTGTTATCTTTATGAGTTAGGAGTGAATTCTATTTATGAATAGTGTGGTAGTGGCATTAGTATATAGCGTTTTAATGATTTTTATGAAAGATTGGGGAAAGTTAAAATGTGACATATTTAGGAATAAAAAGTCTCGGTCTACATTCTTGAAAACCTTAGTGGCATCAATTGTAAGGGCATATCTTGGGTGCTTATCTTTCATTAAGAGAGTTATTATGGTATCTAAAGTAAGGGTGTTATCACATAGTTGCCTCTGTTTCATAAATCCTAATTGTTCTGGGGAGATGATTTTATCAAGGGTTCTTTGTAGTCTGTTAGAATTAAGGTCAAAATGTTTATGTCAAAGTTGATGAGGGCTATAAGTCTGTAGTTGAGGGGGTTGAGTTTGTCAGAATTGGGTTTTAATATCAGGATTGCCTTAGAATTAAGTATTTGTCAGAAAAGCTGTATTTTATGATGTAATTATATATTTGTAATACGACTGGTGTTAGTATGTGGCTGAACTTTTGATAGAATGTAGCAGTGAATCTATCTGGGCCTGGAGATTTGTTTATCTTTAATTTTTGAATTGCTTTTTTGATTTCATTCACTGCTAGGGGGCTTGCTAATAAATTAAATTGCTTGTCATCTAAACAGGGAAATTGTAAGTTATTTAGAAAATGTTCATGTATGTTAGATATATGGTGCTGTTTTGTTAGTGTGATTCTAGAGTTGTCTGAAATTACTTTTGTGTTAAGTTCAAAGTTTTGGATTTGTTGGGAAAAAGTGGAGGAGACTAGGAAAAACTCTATTCTCGAACAGATTTTGTGTGATGCTGAAAAAAGTGTATTTATTAAGTGATCTGTCATAGTCAGTAGTTAAGTAGGGGTCAATAAGGTTAAAGTTTTGTGAAAGGTCATTTAAAGCTGAGGTAATTTGAATCGGTTGTCTCTTGTTTTTGTTCGAGCTATCTCTTAGTGGGTCAGTTAGACAATTCCAGTCACCCCCAATAATAATAGATTGATCAGGAAAATGTATAAGTAAATTATATATTTTGTAGATAAAGAGTTACTGGTTATAGCAGGGACTGTAGACATTTAGAAAGAGAATATTTTTTTTTTGTTGTGGGTGTGAGCTAGTGAAAAGACACCATCTACCATTTGTGTCATACTTGCTATTGGTTATATCACCCAGGAATGTTTTTTTAATAATTATGGCAGTGCCTTTTGAGGCAGAACTCTCCTCTGCTGAAATAATCTGCTTAATCCAGTTTCTTGAGCTTACTTTGACCCATTGGTTGCTGTTTAGGTGGGTTTCTTGTAAGAATATAATATTAGATTTGCTTTGGTATACTAAGTGTAAAACCAAGTTAAGCTTTCCTTTTTCACGTAGACCATTCACATTCTACAAATCTGTTCTAAACATGTTTTCCTTGTGTTGTGTGTAGTTTGATTATATGCATTTTTAAAGTACCATTAATGATATGTGTAATGATAGAGTGGTAAATGATAACATGAGAAATTGTTGGTAGGGTCGGTTTGTTTAGGGTGGCATCCAGTGTAACATCTCTTACCGGAGTGCCCATCCACTTATCTCCCTTTTTTTGGTGTGCACATAACATGAGTATTGAGTTTGATGTGTGTGTATTTATATGTGAAGAGGTACTGCAGGTGTAGGGAGATAGTTAATAAAACAATCCTATTATTCCAAGCAACGCTAGACATTCCTGACACACAAACTTTGCTCCTATATTAAATTATTCCCTTCGGAGAGTGGCGAAAGGTATTTGTGGCTGTATAACAGTAGGTGTGAGCATTTCAAGAGTTGTATTATGTTATGAAATAAACTCGGGTTTTGTTTATTTTGTCCCTTTAAAATAATATGCTTATAGGCTATTAAGAGGATTTGGTGCCCATTGCTATAACTGTTTGATGTTTTCTGGCCTTTTGACAGGAATAGTATCAGATTATATCCATTTGAAGGGTGTTTGTTGTCTTAATTTGTTTTAAAACACTGTTAAGCAAGCTAGACAGATCAAATAAATTCTTAAAGAATTCTATATTAGTGGCATAAAACATCTATCAGTGCCATGTATTTAACTTCTGACCTTCCTGATGATTCTTCTTCAGTTCTGTAGCAGATAGTAGACAGAGCTCACATAGAGCAACAGTCAGTATCTGTTTCTTTAGAATAGTTTTTTTTTTTTGTGTGTTAGATATTGTAGATGTCGGATTTAGATAGAGGTTTCTTTTAACTGAGCATGGACAAATCGTAAGTATAGTGAGACTAAGTTATTTTGTCTTTGCTTTATATAGAACTGATACTTGCAGAAATTTAAACAGTACCGTTTTTTCTTCTTGTTTTTTCCCTGCCATTTCCACTTTCTTTGTTGGATCATATTTGCTTGTGTGCACTTTTTAGGTTATTATTTTTCTTCCTCTGTTGGTTTTTTCAAAGTCCGGTGCAGGTTTCATTAGTTCTGAACTTGTAGAGCCGTTTTTGTTGATGAAATCCCCTTTGTGACATCCCAGTAGTGCTTTGCAGGTCCAAAGCTGTGGAGGAGTTACCTTTAACCTTCAACCTTCAGTGATGCTGGACAACATGATGCTTCCTGTCTTTCGAACGCTGAGATGGCAGTTAGCCCAAGCCAGAAAGGAAATTGCAGATATACCAAACAAAACCATCTCTGTTTAAGGTGAGTTGATTAAAGATTTTTGCAAAGACATTTTGACTTAATATTTGATTATAATATTTTTTCCAGATCTTTATAGATAGCAAATGTATTTTTTACTGCTCCGGTGCCTAGTTTTGAATGATTTAGGAAAGTGCTTTTTATATAGAGGGTTTGATTATTATAGTTCTTTAGAGGATATACATTTCTTGGAAGGGTTCATTTTGTGGTTTTATGATTTGGTATTGAAAAGTTTGTCATCTGTACTTGCGGCTTAATGGAGTTTTTCATGAGTGTACTTGTACTCTGGTCGGAGATTTGCTTATTATAGAGTGATTTTAAGCTGGAACGTGTTTTGTACCATCTGAGCTCTTATTCAGTCCTAGTTATTTCATTTCAGGCAGTTCATTGAACAATTTTTTAAAGACCAGTTTTGCTTCTGTGATGTTCTGTATCTGGTATTTCTGGTCTTTGTAGCTGAAAAGAAATTTAGCAGGGTATTGCATTTGGAAGCATATTTTTTTGTTTTTCAGGTATGAGCAAAATGGAGATAAAGCTTGATGTTCTTGCATTATGGGGAGAGGGAGATCCTGTGAAATATGTATTTTATGACCCCTCCAAGTTATGTTTCTTTTCTGTTTAGCAGCCATGAGGATTGCAGAGGTGTATGCAGCATTCAGTATTTTAACGTAGATTTTCCTTGGTACCATTTCATCTTGGTTTCTCCTCAGTGATCTGTGTGCACGTTTTGATAGTCATTTCTTTGGCTATATTTTTGTCTACTGTTGTTTCCACAATCTCTCTTATTATTATATTCAGTTGCATTTGGTCAAAGGTTTCTGGCACCCCACTAATAAATATGTTGTTTCTGTGGCTTCATGCTTCAAGGTTGATTATTTTTAGCTGTAGTTCATTGGGTGTTTGTTCATTCTTCCATATTTTAGATTTTAAAGCTTTAATATCTTCTGAGTTTTCCTCCCTTTTTTTTTTCATTGATGCTTAGTCTCGCTGCAGTTTGTTCAGTGTTCGATCTGACAGTGTTTAGCTTTTCTGAGAAAGCTCGGATGTCATTTTGAAGTGGGCGGAGGGCAGTTTTAATGCCATCTACTGAGTATGTGGTTTCATTTTTGGATCTCAAAGATATTTTAGTAGGTTCTTGCTGGATCTTGGTCTTTTTTTTTGTCTCTTGTTAACAGTATCTTTTACTGGTGAAGCAATTGTAGATGGTTTTGTTTTAATCGTGTTCTTTATTATGATCTTGTGTATTGGACATTTTGATCAATGGTTGTTCTTTAGTTTATTGTAGATTTTTTAGTTTAAAAAAATCTACACAATGGTTCACACATAGATGCCTTCTCCTAAACCCCAAAAATACTAAACTCCTCCTTTTCTCTCCTACTAAAAAGTCCCTCCCAATGGACTTCTCAGTAAACTCTACCAATAAAACTATTATATACCCTGAACCAACCACAAAACTATTAGGTGTCACCATTGACAATAATTTGAACTTTGACATCCACATTAACAACACTATAAAAACAGTCAACAAAAAGCTAGGCTCGCTCTATAGGATAAAATCCTTTCTCCTACCTTCAGCTCGAACCACTATAGCACACACTCATCTAATATCCTCTTCTTTATGCCTCCTATTTTTACTAACATATCTAAAAATAATCTTAGCAAATTGGAAATGTCCTACAATAACATTGCTAGATTTGCTACAGGCAACCCTTTTAGAACCCATCACTGCCTTAATTTAAAGCAACTAGGATGGCTCGAACTTCAAAATCTAATTAAATTCCATCAACTAACTATAGTCCATAACACTCTTTACAAATCTTCCAAAACGCCTGTTCTTTCCACACTAATCACTCCCTATAAAAACCTGGAATCCTTAAGGTCTTCTCAGAAACTTCTAATACATACTGCTAAAACAAACAATAAGGCTGGTGACTCCCTTTTCTCTAACATAGTTGGAAAAGCCTGGAATCTCCTACCAAATGAACTCTCCACACTTCCCTCACTATCCTGCTTCAAAAATAATTTGAAATTGTTCCTCAAAACTCACTGGTTATGCCCCTGCTCCAAACCTGACTAGTCTATATGTGTCTCGAAATTTTCTTTTTTCTCTTATTACCCTGTCTACTCACACACAGCAACTCCTCCTTATCCAACTAATTTACTAAACTATCTCTAACATACCTTGATTGTATTTCCATTCCTTTATTATGCCTGTATTTCTGCACTGTAAATATTACTGTGTTAACCTGTAATAGACACTGTTAATAGTTTTTATTTTGTCTAAAGTTTTATTAGTTGTGATTGTGTTAATTTCATTGTCCTACATAGGAGCTTATCTCCCTGGGCCTCTACTGAAAATGGACATGTATCCAGTTAGACTAGCCCGGTAAACAAATGTAAAATAAATAAATAAAATAAATAAATAGTTTATTGTAGTTCTTTGGTTATTTCTTTTAGGCCGCGGTTATTCCTAGAGGGGCCCAGCCATGCGGTTACTGTCTTTGGTCTTGATGCTGATGCAGAAGGTAAAGTGAAAGTTCTTGATATTCCAGCTTTGGAGTAAAACTATAGATTTCTTTTGTATTTATTCCAAGAGGTGGATACAACAATGTCCAGATTTAGCCTTTAGATCATTTGATGATGTGGCTGGGAAGCAGATTTCATTTGTAGATTACTGGAGCAACAGTTAGTGCATGTCTATATATCAGCAACCATCTTGGAATCCCTACTTTGACCATATTTTAGCATAAACATCCAGCTAATAAGCACCGGTAATGTCATCCATTGAAATGTGCTGTGTCCCAGTTGTGCCACAACATCTTGTGTGGCACTTGCAATTCAAGCACCAATGCTTAGCTTGAGATTTTTGGTACTTAGTTCAAATCCAGCCATTACTGCTCAGATTATGTTGTATCAGTCTTATTGTGAACATACATGTCACTAACACCGTTGTCAAACACATCAGCTGTGTACACATATAAATGGTGAATCCTTAGAAAATGCTATGATAATTTCTCATGTAGCAATGCTTTTATTCAAAGTAATGTTTACATGTGATTACATTTTCCTTGCATAACATGTATGGGAAACATTATCCTCTGGCATGGGTGACTGAGATGACATTGTTTTATGCTGCTGCCTTAGTACAGCACGTACAGGCACACATATCCCTACAGGCACACATATCTCTTGCAGCAGTAACATGCTGTGCTGCCTTCACATACTGACATATGACACAACTGTAGTGATACTTCTACCATGATGTTTTCATCCTATGTAATATCATGTATTTTGTGTCATGTGCTCAGGTGTTCACCATCCACAGTCAGTGAATTGCGTGGCATTAACCACAGTTATAATGCATCCATTTACAATGGGAGTGGCCTTCACCATCCCTTTTATCTCAAAGAGATTGTTTACAATACATACATCTGATGAAATAATTTGGCATAGGTTGAGTGTCGCAGTTGTGCTAGGACTTTCACCATGGTGCTTGTGGTTCATCCACATGTCATTAATCAGTCCAATCACAAAGCTTGCTCTTCATTTCCTGAAAGGACAACATTATATGACTGCACGGACACTAAACACCATTGTATCTAGTTACTCATATCCATTTTTATGCTGGATATTGATATATCATCACAGGTTTTGATTGCATGGAAGTGAAATGGTTACTTGGGGCATGTCATGCTGTGACTATTCCTGCAGCACATGCTTGTATAACATATGTACACAGATAGACTGTGGTTCAGTTCTAGGACAGAACTGATTGCTCTTGTACTGCTTACTGGTGAGGGGACAGTAACATGTGTAGCTCCTTTCCAGCATTCTGACTAAATCTGATTGTTCATTTTATATTCATAACTTCTTTCTTAATACATGCATTCAGTTCAGTTATTTGTGACAGCCTTCATTGCTATCTGCTGTAGCACATACAGTCTTTACAGAAATCTGCAGAGAGTCTAGTATAATAAGCAGGGGTTTGAATCTAGTGACATCTGTGTGCCAGACAGCAATGGCTTACCCATAGACAATAATTATGGCACAACCAGAGAGTCATCCTTTTCAGGCTTTGTCCTACAAGGTAGGCAGCCATACCCCTTATGAAAGGAAAGTTATTAAGTCCTTTAAGTGTCTTCTTCATGACATGACCAATATGTGTATTTCTGTGGTGCCCATGACTGTTATACATCTCTCTGATATCTGTCCTGGGATTTGTTCAAAAATGACATGATGCAAATGTTTATTATGTCATTCATTCTCACAGACATTACCTACTTCCAAGATAATTATAGGTATATAGGTTCATTGGTTGGCACTAGGCTATCAGCCCTAGGGCCTATACTAGTCTAGCCATAAAAATTCCTTGGCTATTTCTTCCCACACTATTTACTTCCCTGGACCCCATCTAGCAGAGTGACTGACGTGATCCCTGGAATGAATTTCCTTTCTCCCATCCAATCGTCAAGGTTCCTTTTGAAGAGGGCCAAGGAGGCATTCTGCTTGACATGTATGGGCAGTCTTTTCCAGAGTCTGATGAGTCTCTGGGTCAGGAACCTATCCCACCAGCATGTTTTATTTACTGTGATGACAAGGTTTAGATCCCTGGAGCGTGTGGGTCTGAGGGATTGGGATTTCTTTAAGTGTAGCATGTCCAACAGCTCTGGGTTTGACATGGCCTTGTATGGTAAGCAGAGATCGCCTCTGAGTAGACGATATACGACAGAGTATAGCTGGAGTATTTTAATGTGGTCAGCATAGGGCATCTGCTTTAGGCCTGTGATTCTTTTTGTGAGGTATTTCTGCAGCCTTTCCAGTTGTTGCAGATGCCTTGAGAGGTACATACCAAATGGAGCGTTGTATTCTATGATGGGTCTAATGAGGAATGAATACAGTGGAACAATTACCTCCTTTTTTCTGGATGAAAAGCCCTTAGTGATGAGGTGTGCCACATAGAAGGATTTCCTGACTGTTGTGGTGATGTGGTTATTGAAGGTGAGACCACTGTCCACTTGTGTCCCTAAGTCTCTTATCACACTTTCGGTGTTTAGTGTACTGCCACCTATGTGGTAATTCATGGGTACATGTTTTTTCCCAAAGGGGATAACTATACATTTCTTGGCATTGAGCTTGAGCCCATGGCTCTGGCACCAAGCATCTGTTTCTGTAAGGCCCTTTTGTAGAGTATCCACATCATTTGGGGATTCAATAATGGCTCCCAGTTTGCAGTTATCTGCAAATTTTATTAGCCAGAGTCCCTTAGTGTTGGCCTGTACTTCAGAGAAGTAGATGCCTTCAAGAGCGGTCCCAGGACTGAACCCTGAGGTACTCCACTTGTCACTTGTTTGGAGCTGGATTTGGAGTCAGCTACTTTTACAGTGTGGGTTCTGTCAGTAAGCCAGTTGGCAACCCATCGAGTGATGTAGGGATTAATACCCAGCTTAGTATGTTCATCTATGATTCCAGAGTGGGGGATGGTGTCAAAGGCCTTGGCGAGGCCCAGATAGGTTGTGCGGACTGCCTTATTCTCATCCATGGCTCTGGAGACTGATTCAAAGAAGTCAGTCAGGTTCAGGAGACAAGATTGGCCCTTCATGAACCCAAACTGCGTGGGGTCCAGTGTTTGAAGGTTGCCAATATCTTTGTTTATAAGTTCCATGATAATACGTTCCATGGCCTTGCAGATCAAGCTTGTCAGACTGATGAGGCATAGTTCCCGGGATCCAAAGTGGATCCCCCCCCTTGTGGAGTGGAATAACTGTAGCTATGCGCCACTCAGTGGGCACAAAGCCTGAGGTGAGGGTATGTTTAAACATGACACTTACGTGAAGTGCCAGTTCATTTTGTAGTTCATGTAGTACACAGCCCGGGATGTCATCTGGTCCCATGGATGCTGTATTCTTAGCTTTAGAGAGTGCGTTTTTTACCTGTGTCACCATTATTAGCAGAATTTGGCAATCTTCCAGTATTGAGATGGGCCGTGTAGGGGGTGAGAGGGAGGTGAAGTTGGCACTGAATCGATCTGCCAGGATATTGGCAATAACCTTGGGATCAGTATATTTAATGCCATTCTGTTGTGGCTCAGAGCAGATCTGAGCATTACCATTTAGATTCTTGACATAGTTATAGAATGCCTTGTGGTTGTCTTTGGAATCTTTGGCAATTTTATTTTCTTAACTAGCTTTGGATGATTTTATAAGGGATCTCAGCTTCTTACTGAGGCTGGTAAGGAAATTTTTTGCATTATGGAAATTTCCTCTTTTTTGCAACAGTTTCTTTCTTTTGTTGTAAGGTTTGTTTATGGCAGGGGACCACCAGATTGGCTTCCTTTTTTTGGAGGAGAGCATCTTGGTTCTATTTGGGATGGCACGATTCATGCATGAGTGGATGTGCTCATACAGTGCCTTAGTGTAGGACTCAGCAGTTAAACTTTCAGTTCCCGTCTGCATGGGTGTCATGAAGTTTGTCACTTCTGACTTAAGTAGCATGAAGTTGGCTTTGGAGTAGTTTTTTATAGATGTTTCCTTACTGGGGAGTGGGGGTGGGATGTGGATTTTAAGGGTGATTAGCTTATGGTCTGACCTGACCAATGAGGGGGTGACCATAGGTGTGGAGCATCAATTTCCCATGTTGGTAATTACCAGGTCTAGGATATTAGAGCCCCTGGTGGAACTATGGATCAGTTGATCCAGGGCATTGGAATTTATGAATTCCATGAACCGTTAGGCAAAGGTGTTGGCACACAAGTAGTTTTCCCAGTTAATCGCAGGGTAGTTGAAATCATCCAGTATTAAGGTGTTTGGTTGTATCTTAATATTTTCCAGTATATTTAGAAAGGTGTAGTGAGAATCTTGGGGCATTGTGGGGGATCTGTAGCAAGCTACAAATTGGATTACAGTCTTACCTAGTGATAGTTGCACCTGGAGAATTTCAGACGCATTGTATTGGGCAACTAGCCTGGTGGTGTGAATATCCTTGATGAATATGGACAATCCTCCACATTTAGTGTTTCGATCCTGGTTTGGTGGCCGAAAAGTGTGGTTAGAGTTGTAGCCTGGTATTGCAGGGGTGCTCACTGGATCCTTGAACCAGGTCTCAGTTACTGCACAGATATCGATGTTCTCCATTTTTAGGAGTTCCTCGAGAGTGTGCATTTTGAGGTTTAGACTTCTAGTATTGAGTAGCATTACCTTCAGATTTTGCATGCTTGTACCTGTTACGGTGGTGGTTTTGTCCTTTGAACTTTGCCTTAAAAAGGCACTATAGGAGTGGCAAGGTCCTTAGCCAGTAACCTGAATCCCAGGGGCGACAGGTGCAGACCATCTCTTGCAAAACATTGTGGTCTGTCAATCATGTCGTCCCAGGCCGACAGATACTGGATCCCCTTTGAATGACACCAGAAGCTTAGCCAATTGTTGAAGTCAATAATTTTGCCCTTATATTGTGGTATCATTCTGGGTGAAGGCAGGATGCTACTCAGGGCTAGGGTCATACCTGCCTGGGCCACATGATCTGAGAGCTCTTCCATGTCTCTTTTCATGTAGTCCAGGGAGGTACATCTCAAGTCATTCACTCCAACATGGACAATGACAGAGTCATATTTGTACTTGTTGTGGAGTGACTTGAGTGCATGCTTTATGTGGTGGATCCTGGCACCCGACAGGCAGCTGACTGTAATTTTCTCCTTGTTCAGCCTGGTGAGTGGGACATCAGTGTGCCTGACTAAAGAGTCACCTATGACTAAAGTGTTGTCTTGCCTTAGGGGCTGTTGCTGGGTGGCACACTTTTGTTGTGAGCTATGTGACACTTTGGTTGTAATTGGTGTTTGTTTGCATTTCAGCTTTGGAGGTCCTTGCTGCTTGAGCAGGTTACAGTTAAGGGCCTCTGCATATGTGGATTTAGTGTTGCTATCAGTGGGTGTTGGTGGTACGAGTTTAGAAGGGCTATGTGTTGCTTGAGGTGTAGTGTGGGTGTTAATCTTCTCCTCTTGACTGTCTAGCACAATCTTGGGTGGAGAGAGCTTTGCTTCCAGTTTGGCTATGTAAGTGCACTCTCACAGGTTGTAGTGTTGGGCGGTAGGAGCATTGCCCCAGTATGCCCAGATTCACCAGGTGGACAGGAGAAATCACTGGAAGCTTACCCTTGGACATGCCTGGTTTGGTGCTTTTTTTGAAAAGTACAGGAGCTGTTTTCCTTCCCTTAGCAAGGTACTTTTCAATTATAGGCTGTTTAGTGCCTATGATTAATTTCTCCCTATTAATAAGGAGAGTTGAGTGCTTGTATCAGTTTAAGGCTTCCTAGTGCTTTCCAGCAGGTATTAGAGCAAGTGCTATTCACAGGGATGCTTAAAGATAAGATGCAAAAAATTGTTTATCCTAAACACTGTAGTGTGCACTAGAGAAATTAGATGTGAAAGTAGGTAACTTAAGTTTTACCTGTCTAAAAAGTTAAGTTTTAGTGGAGAGCCACTATTTTAAAACAGCAAGATAGATTGAAAGGGGCTGATCACTTTTGTATTCTGGTACTATGGAATACAGTGGGATGGCCAATAAATTTAAATAGTTGAAGGGGAGTGATTTCACAAAATGATAATTTTGTACTTACTCACACAAGCCAGTGAAAGCAGAGAGGAAATGAGATATATGGTCAAATTAACATACGAGGCAGGCAACTAGAAAAACAGTGGTATTTAAGAATAGAATAATAACAAGGTGGGTGGGTGGGAACAAAACTTCTTCCTGACTCACAAGAGACAGAGCTGTGGTCTCTTTTAAAGTTTTAATATGCAGTTAAAAGCAGAATACAAGTGAAACACAAGGTAAAGAAAACAAATCACAGTATTCAAACTATAAAAAATCGATAAACTAATACAAAATACAACAAATAAAAAGCAAACTAACCTTTCCTTCACAGCAAAATTATGCTCTGCATTGCATGTCTTCATCTGAATATGTTTTTTATTACTGTAACTGTTTTTAGCAAACTATACAGCTTAAAGGCAGATGAGGGATTCCATAAAAGTTACTTACTGCATGGCATGCTGCCAGACCATCTGATACTATGACTGGTCATCTGTTACAATACTTCCTTTTGTTTTGCTATTACCAAACTGTTATGTTACTTATCCTTGTAATTACATATGAGCATGCCCAGTACAGCTGTCTAAAATGTTTGCAAATCAGCAATGGAAAACATGAGTTCATGACATGTCATCTGATCTGTGTTGCCCTTTGTCACTTATGAATGTTGTGTGTTACTAGATTACCAAGTAGCATTTATTTGACTATACACTTGCTTGTCTATTACATGTCTGTAGGTGATAAACCTCTTTCCTATAGGTGCCACTGTCATGTGTTTGTAAAAACGTGTCCATTTCTGATGTACATGACCTTACAGGTGTAAGATTTGTTCTTGTGTATACATACTGAGGTGGAGAAAACAATAACTGCAGTATATGCATTCATCCCATAATGTATCTTCTGTCCTTCTAACTGTTATCTCAACTCAGCATTTAATTAACATGTATATCACATTTTTGCTCCCCTTTGTTACACTGCAGCTTTATTTCTCTATTACATCCTTTGTTAGCATGTCTTTTTTATTTATGTGCATAACTCCGGTATTGTCATTGACATTAATTATCATTACATCAATATTGCAAAATTTATGTCAGAAATGCTTCTTAGACACTTCAGCACATTTGCTGAAAATGCGCAGACTGGGATGAATGATCCATTGGAAAACCAAAAGAGCAAATGTTAAATAAGAATACCAATGGAATAAAACATAAGCTGAGGGTAAAATAAAAAAGAGAAATAAGATGAACTTGAAGAGGTTGTTATGCTATCCAGATAAACATAGGTCAAGCACATATGAAGAGGGTGTCTCTACGAGACTATGTGGCAGTTGCAATTACATTGACACCAGTGGGTACTTTGAGCATCCTGACAATGGATGAAGATTCCATTTTAAGATGAGTGTCACATGTATGACTTCACATGTGGTTTATCTTGCTCACTGCACACTTTGCCGGGCATTTTATGTTGGCAAAACTGACAGGGATCTGAAGGATAGGATTAGAGAACACCTTTATGGTATATGCTTTGCTTCCATTACCAATTCCCTATCTAAGCATGTTATTAATACTGACACCAGACATACATTTATGTTTATGGTTATTAATATCCCAGTACTCGGGGTGGTGACATAATAAATTTGACTGAGACCAGTGAGGTTAAATGGATGATAAGGTTAGGAGCAGACCAGGGCAGTGGACTCAATGTGAAGGTTCCACTTAGACCTATTCTTAAGGGATGTGGCCTCAGAAGTTGATATGGCCACAGGATTCGACTGATGTTGTATTCATTTTTTAAGTTTATAAGCATTTTTATGTGTGTTTTTTCATGAATATTTATTGTTTGCTATCACTTCTTTTGTATATGTTGAAATGAATGTTTTTATTTACATATGTTTTTATCACTTACTATTTTTATTCAATGCATATAGTTAATGGGCTCTTGAATATACATTTTTATTAGTTTCTAAGTATGTGATTGCTTGTTTTCTTAATGATTTGCTTGTTGTTAATTTAATTGCCTATAAATTATGGATGTTTTTTTCTGTATATATGGTCTGATGAAGAAGAACTGAAAGAGCTTATCCAGTTAAAGTTGTTAAATAAAACTTAATTCTCTTTTTTATTTTACTCTCAGCTTATGTTTTATTCCATTGGTATTCTTATTTAACGTTTACTTCAGCACATTTTCTGCAGTATATGAGTACACTCCTCCATATTAACTATACGGTATAAAACAGTTATTATTTGTGTACAGTTCTCCTATTTCACTTCCCATCCTTTAGTATTGTTTCACTGTAGTTGCCCTTAATATTTCTTGGCTTCAGCACGTGCTTGTATCTGAGCTTCTGTGTTCGTGTTTGCAAGCACCTCTCCATGGCCAAGAACACTATTGCTGGCCATGAAAAGGT
The DNA here is from genome assembly GCF_019279795.1 of Protopterus annectens. Taxonomy (NCBI): domain Eukaryota; kingdom Metazoa; phylum Chordata; order Ceratodontiformes; family Protopteridae; genus Protopterus; species Protopterus annectens. The sequence continues at coordinate 442,347,501 of NC_056725.1, read as the reverse complement.
ACTTGCAAATGTGCAGGTGTGATGCATACTCAGTAAGCACTGATCCTCATCATGCTGTCACATTGTAAACATGTTAATGTGATTAGCAGCAGCTCGCTAACACAATATAAGCATTTTAGTGCACTGCTGCACATAACGCTAACAAGCTTACATTGTGTAGGCTTAGTTCTGTTCCTACACAATTATTAATGAGTCCATGGGAATGTTTTCTGACTGACTTAAAAAATCATTATAGCTTTTATTGGTGGAATGTGAAGCTCTTTTCAAATAACTGGATGCTTCAATTGAGACAGATTTAGCAAAGGATTTTATTTCAAGAAAAAGGGCCATCTTTAACCTATTCTTATGCATCTTTCAGACTTCTTTTTGACAGAATGTTTTCATGGCTCTGTAGGGTGCCATACATTTTGGGTTATGTTCACACACAGACTCTTCATCCTTCATTTTCAAAAAACAAAACACATGATTGTGGTTTGCTTTATTGAAAACAATCTTGAAATACCTCACTGTTCCAATTCTCTTTTAGAAATTTTAAAATCTAAGTGTTTTCCACTTTCCTCAAAAATAAAACATCCCTTTAAAGGGACTTGTATTTAAATATTTGTTTCTCTAAACCATTGGGAACATCAGGAATGTCTCTAACAGCAAGAACCCTGGGGCGATTTTCAGACATACTGGGAATAATTAAGGAATTCTTCGGCTTTTTCAAAATGTTTAGAAATGTTCCCTGTAATACAGTTCTTCATATAAACTTTGAAAGAAATTGTGTTAGTTTACCAAAATATTATAATGGTCCCAGTACTGCAGTAGGTTTGCGTCACTTGTTTAGTAAATCCACTTAAAACTTGTCAATGAAAATTTAGCAAGCTTATTCTGACAGCTCCCAAGAGTGTGGCGGAATGTTACCTTGATGATTTCTAACTGTTTGTGCTACTTCTTGCTTGGGTAATTAGAGTTAAAATAAGTGCAGTTGAATCATCTAGCCACTCACTTATTCTTCTAGAATATTTTTCTTGGAGGTTTTCAACAGAATTGCCTCTGTGGATTTTTTCTTTATACTTCAACACGGTGGCCACAGAAAGTGTTTTGGACACAAATGACTCTTCTTAAAAATAAATATATAGCAAAACCATAACTCAGGAGCAAAATAATTGCCATATAAAGCATATTTATTTCATTGTCTAGATGATTTGTAACATGGATACTAAGTAGATGATGTTAGCAAATATTTTTACATGCATGTATTATAATTACATTTGCTTTCCAATGCTAGCACTGTTAGCCTTACTATCTCTCTCTTCTTACCCTATACTAGCGTGGTCAATTCGTATATTCAAGCACCAATATTCCTGCCTACTACCCTCCTGGAAGCAAAGGAATTTCACCAACTAAGACCATACCCTTCAGCTCCCTGAGAAACCTACTGATTAAGAGAGTTAAAGTATGTCCTGTTTCTGTATGTTTGTCCTGACTACAAAGACTCTTGTATCTTAGTTAAGCTTCCCTCCAGAATAGCCAGCAGCCAATAACCCCCAATCCTCTCATTCTTACTACTGCTGAATCTCTATTAATACCTTGCTCAACTATTCATATTGCTGTTATATAGCATCTTTCCTCTCTCCCAACCATTTTTAGCCCCTTGCTCAGGTACTAGTCATTGCAATTATATAACTGGCCACAAGGTGGCGCCTCACCACTTCTCTATATTTTTTCCTCATAGACTTTTTTTTACCTCCCTTTACCTTACTTACTAGTCTTTTAACAGAATCACTTTCCCGGATCTGCTTCTTTTTTTCACCCTCCCCTCCCTCACCTTGCTATATCACACTCTAGTACACCAACTTAATATATCTCTACATATCAACCGACTTTACCATATACACTTTCTCTCACTCTCTGAACTACCTGCTCTTTCTTCCATTCCACTGATTGTTTTCCATAGTAATCCACTCTCTTGTGTCTTCCCACTCCGTTCGCCCTTCGGGCTCACTCCGCTCCCCTGCCCTGCCCCCAATTCCCACCCTCCCCCCGTGTCTCTACACTTATACCCTCATAACCACACACCCTTTACCTAAAACCAATCATACACTCACTACTAGCTACACCCTATATCTATATATCCACACCCCTCAGATATAAATCTCCTCCCACTACCACTAGCCTATTCTCCCAAAAGTTAACCCCTACTCTTCTCCTTCTCTTCTAATACCAACTTTTCATTCTTCTACTATGCCTAACCAACACCAATGTTTACAAGTACTCTCACTATTGACTACTCTTACCACTACCTACCTCTTAACATCCTATGAACAACCCCTTTTCTCTACTCTTATCATCCCTTCCAAATACACTGCAACACCTTTTCCAGCTTTATCCACAAGCTTTCTCAATGCCATCTACAAGCCCAGCTACTTTCAAGCTAAATATCATCGACTAATTCATATTAAATACTCAATACTTAACAATAGAAAGTTATTCAACTACCATTGTAAACTTCTCCAATACTTTACTATACTCCACTCCCTAATAGATGGAGATATTCATCCCAACCCAGGCCCAAAGACTCAGCCATCCTCCACTAACAGTAACCAATATAATACTATCATCTTACCATTAACCAAATCCTCTAAATCACTCTTAATAGCCCATCTAAACATACGTAGTATATGCAACAAAATACCTCAAATTCATGCTCTTCTGGATGTTCACCAGTTCAACATCCTCTGCTTAACTGAAACATGGCTCAAACCCGCAATAAAAGATATTGAAATTATCCCCCCAGGCTATAATATAATTCGACAGGACCGCATAAATAAAAAAGGTGGCGGGGTAGCAATTCTCTATAAAGCAGGACTATAAATCAGCAAAATAAACCATAAACTACCCTCAGAAAACAACATAGAAATAATTATTTCTAAATTAAAGCTTAACCACCAAAAATCAGTTAACATCATCTGCACTTATCTTCCACCAGGTAAAAACCATACTATACTAGAAACCCTACTAAACTGGCTTTCCTCAAATCTCCCTCAAGAAACAATACTACTAGGAGACTTTAATATCGACTGTAATTCATGTAACAATACCAATCCATCCACCCTGATCAACCTGTATGGCTTCTCACAAGCTATAAACTCTGCAACTAGAACAAATAAACTTAATAATAAAGAAAGCATCCTGGATTGGATACTAACAAATTGTCCACAGCAAAACTATACAACAGGAACCCTCCCAGATGACCTTAGTGATCACTCTCTAATATATATAATTAGACATAAAACAAATGTAAATATCTCTACTCCAGTCAGAACTGCCCGTAGCAAAAAACACTTTGATCAAGAACTGTTCCTAACCAAACTTAAACAATGCAACTGGGAACCACTCAAGTCCCTCCCAATGAATGAAGCAGTAACTTACTTCAATACTACTTTCCTGGCAATCCTAGACCATCATGCCCCAATGTGTTCCATAAGAATGAAAAATAAACCAGCACCATGGCTCACAAATCAGGCTAAGAAGCTAATCCTTAGCAGGAACAAATCTTGGACTAAATGGCGTACCACAAAAGACAAAATTGATCACCAAACTTTTAGGCAACAAAGAAACATTACTAAAAAAGCTGCCCTACAAGACTAAAAGAACTTTTATATCCAACTTCAAAAATCATCCCTTCAGCAACCACAAAAGTTCTGGTCTACTATAAACAGGCTTCTATCCCCAGGTAAAGTAGTCACACCTAATCCACTAGGCTCCAACCCTGACTGTCCAACACAAATAGCAAATGCTTTTAATACTTTTTTTACTTCTGCTGTACTAAATCTAGCAAATCAACAAAACCCTGATACCGCCAATTTGCCCAGTACAAACTCCATTCCTCCCCCTTTCCACCTTGAACCGATACCCACCTCCTATATCTCTTCCTTACTTCAAAAATTAAAACCTACTACCCCCTCAGATGATAAATTACCAGCAAAATACCTCCAACTAGGAGCCTTAGCTATTGTCTACCCAATCTCCATATTGATCAATAGAACCATAAAAGAAGGCACTATCCCATCAATTTGGAAAATCTCACACATTATTCCTCTTCACAAAGGTGGTGACTCCACTGAGTACTCTAACTATCGTCCCATAGCTCTACTGTCTCCACTTGCTAAAATAATGGAGAAATGTATCCACAAACAATTAATAACCCACCTACTCCACTACAATCTCTTAGCTAACTGTCAACATGGTTTTCATCCTTTCCACAGTACCACCACAGCCTTCCTTTCCTTTACCAACTGCATCAACAAAAATCGCAATAATAATATTCTTTCCTCAGCATTCTTTGTAGACCTATCTAAAGCCTTCGACATGGTCAACCATCAACTTCTCCTCCACCTACTAAAGTCACTATCTCTTGATAATTCTGCTATGATCTGGTTTACATCCTACCTGGAAAACTGAAAACAAGCAGTTCTCTGGCAAAACCATCTTTCAGAACTCCTTCCCACCTCCCTAGGTGTCCCACAGGATTCCATTTTAGGTCCACTATTGTTTTCCATTTTTATAAATGACCTTCATCTCTCTATTCCACTCTCTACCTGCATTCAATATGCTGATGACTCTACAATCATTTGTTCAGCTTCATCCCAAACTGAACTTCATTCTCTCACACAAAAACCCTTCACCACTATAGAACAATGGTTCTCCAACCACTGTCTTCTCCTCAACCCAAAAAAAAAACAAATTATTGCTCTTTACACCCTCTCACTTGTCTCCCCCTCTTCATTTCACACTTGCATCCAACAATGGTACCGTTATTTTTCCAGACCCCACCACCAAACTCCTAGGTATTACAATTGACAATCAGCTAAAGTTCAACACTCACATAAACACTACAATAAAATCTATTAACAAAAAACTTGGATCCCTCTATAGAATCAAACATTTCCTGACACCGCTAGCCAGAACCACAATAGCTAGAACCCACTTAATTTCTACCCTATTATATGCTTCCCCCATATATACCAATCTGTCTAAAAATAATCTCAACAAACTAGCTAGATCGTATAATAATATTGCCAGATTTGCCACTAACTCTCCATACAGGACTCATCACTGTCAGAATCTAAAACAACTAGATTGGCTTGAATTACCTCACCTATTACAATTTAACCAACTTATAATCACCCATAAAGTCCTTCACCAACCCAACAACACCCCAATTCTCTCTACCCTCATAACACCATATAATAACTTGAGGAATCTATGCTCCACTAACAAAATGTTGATGCACACTTCCTTATCAAATAATTTAGCAGGAGACTCCATATTCTCTAATTCAGTTGGGAAAATATGGAATCACTTACCACAAAACCTTACAACCCTAACCTCTCTCCCACTATTCAAAACTAACCTAAAACATTTCCTCTCTAACCACTGGTTATGCTCTTGTACCAACCCTGACTAACTGGTGTTTTTAAACTATCTTTTACCATCAAAACATAAAATTCTTATTCAGAACTAGTCATGGACCTATTTTCTAAACTAACCTACCTTTCTCATGTCCTAACACTGTCTTTCCTGAGTACTACTTATCACGCTGAACACTTCTATTCATCTTCTTTCAGTGCTTTTTGTAAATTTTATTATACTGAAGATGATTAACTCTATTTTAATGTCATGCACTAATTTTTTGTATTAGATGTTTCTGTTCTGTATATTTTAATATGTATTATAGAATGTCTTTGAACTTGGAGCTTTTCTCCCCTGGCCTCCACTGAAAATGGACATGTATCCAGTTGGACTAGCCCGGTTAACAAATGTAAAATAAAAAAAAAATAAATAAATAAAATAAATATCATATAAGAACGTTAAGGACTAGTTACTGTTCAAACTGAAAACCTCCACAGAGTGGCATAAAGCCTTGTACCTTAAATTTAAAAGCTGAATGTAAAGTTAACTCTAGGCTTCTACTTATTCAGCCAATAGCAAGTGGATACGCTTTTAGGGAAATATGGAGAACCCCAAGTTAAGACTACTGAATTCAGGTTTCTAGGGAAAACATAATGCCATATAGCAGAGTGGGGGGAATTCCTAGTTATACCTTGACTAAATTAATTGATAACAAAATGAATGTTATCTTGATCCATATCTACCAGCCAAATGGCCAAATGAACAACTTAATCAATGTGAAGCAACAGTGGATAACTTTGATTAATATTAGCAAAACCTTTAAAATGTATCACACATAGGAGTCAAGGGAACAGACCATAGGAACTTTATCTAGAATACTAACTCTGATAAATATCTAAAGAAAAAGCAGGTTTTCTTTAATGTTCTATTTTGTGTTGAAGAAATGAAAAATATCTGATATAACATTTTAGAATCAGTGTATCTGCTAGCTCATCTTCACCTGACATATTCAGTGAATTAGATGGTCCCTTACCCCACAGATATATCCCAGCAAACCTCACTAGATGTCCCATGGCACATCTCATTAATTAAAGCCTCAACTGTCATTAACTCTAAATTGACAAAACATCCTGTTTTATCCTCTTGTAGTTACAACTTCTTGCTGAACAGTATGGAAGTAAAAATTCTGACTACTGGCTTATCATGTGTAATGAATTTGTAGACGCCTACTTAGTCATGAATTAACAGGTTGCATTAAGGCATGTAGCCTAACATATTATGACTGCACTGTACTTTACATCTTATTTGAGCAAAAATAAAACTTGACCTTTCAACACTGTCATTACTTGATTGTAGAAAAAAACACTGACTTATGTAAATTGTATCTTCTGTTTAGTAGATGGAAGCACTGTGTTGCCATATAATCTTTATAAATTGGGTAAAGAGGTTATATAGAGCACAGACAGCCAGACTTCCCCACATCCTTCCACCAATACATACATATACATATATGTATACACATTCATACATATATGCATTCATATACATATGTACATCCCAAATCCACAATTGCACACATCAGCAAAATGGAAATGTCTGAAAAACAAACTAACAAGAAAAAAAAAACTGCTGGCACACAATTCAAAACCACACCTGCTGTGATTCTGAATGGAAAACAGCAATGAAGTAGTTCAGCACCAGAGATCAGAACTTTATGGGTTGAAACCTCATCTAGTAGGAGCTCAATGAGGTGTTAAGGGGACATGCTTTCCTTTTTGTGTAAGATCTGGTATGCTTATCATGCCCCTTCTATTTAGTTTAGTTCTTGAAGCTCTAATAAGATGGTTGATAGAAATCACTATCTAGACACTCCTTGTAGGAGGCATCATTATTAAGTGCCTCATGTGTACAGGTGGCGTTTTGTTGATCTTCTTAACTTTGTGATTATTTAAACTCTTTAATTCCAATAAACAAAGAAAAATGCATATTCCCACTGCAGTCCCAAGTGTCTAAAATAAGTATCACATTTAACAGTTGTTTAGAATGAACAAAGTACTAAACACCTTGACATTTACCTAAATTCCAAGAAAAGGATACAGGAGAAAGTTTTTCTGACACTTGATGAATAAAAATATTTTTGGACTAAGAGATGACTTGACTTACCAGACTCTAATTGGTCAACTTGATGTCATAATAGTGCATGTACTTCTATGATTGGTATGTCCTTTGTGATCTTAACTATCCTTAGCTGATGTTTGTTGTCAAGCTTCCTTAAAGATAACATAGAATACTTTTCTGTTTATTTTGTACAACACTTGACAAATTATCAAGCCGCCTCATTGCCCTTCTGTCCATTTCATTCCCCATGGGCTGATCATAGTCATATAGCCAGGCAGGAGAGAAATAGGTTAAAAAGTATCAATTGTAGATGACTCAGACAATTTATGACTCAGACAACTTATTCCAAGTTATATATAAGATTATCTCCCAGAGAACATCTCCCTTCAGCTTGTTTTTAAAGCACATTCTCTAATTTCACCATATAATATGCCCTGCAGGCGGTCTTGTAACCCTTGTCTACAGATCCTTAAATAAGTGAGCTTCTAATGATTGTGCATTTTCAACTTTTGTCCCTAAGCAATGTGTTCAGCTGCTTTCTTCAGCCGTGGTGCATGCTGTAAATACTGTGATCTGTAGTGTGTATGGCCTAGCTAGGTAGGTGTTCTAATCTCACTGCAGCCCACTTGGTGTGTGTGTGTGTGTGTGTGTGTGTGTGTGTGTGTGTGTGTGTGTGTGTGTGTGTGTGTGTGTGTTTATTTCTTTGAAAAGTAAATATGGTCACCACACTGATTTAGAAAGAAGTCTGGTTTTGCAGTATTTTAGTTGTAGCAGGTGATGTGTGCCTCCAAAGTCCTGACCACAACAAGGCCTGCTGATGTCATCTGCCATAACATTACCTAAAGAGAAACTAACAACACACTTGCGCTGTGGTGTGTGTATTAAGTACTGTAATCTGTAGTGTGTACCATTAGATAGATAGGAGTTCTAATCTAATTGCAGACAACTTGGAGTGTGTCTGCTGTGTAGTGTTCTGTACATATTAGTTGATAGTGGTATTCTTCTCACTGTACTCAGGTGTGTGTGTGTGTGTGTGTGTGTGTGTGTGTGTGTGTGTGTGTGTGTGTGTGTGTGTGTGTGTGTGTGTGTGTGTGTGTAGATGGTAGAGCATTTTACATCAGCATATGGGATCATAGGGTCATTGTACTTTAGTAACGTAAAAGCCCTAGGTCCCATAAAATCCTAGTCTTATTCTTACCCTTATTTACATAATTAGCACACATTGCCCATGTCCATGAGGGCCACACACAGATGCCCTGTGGTGACATGGCAGTCATACAGGCAATCATGCAGATTCCATCTAAGGAGGGCCAGTGAGGTGCACTGTTTGCCATTAGGTGGGAGTCTGTTTCAATGGTGTGTGAAAGTGTGGTAGACATGGGATCCATACAGATGCTCGACTGCATCTTTCACCGAATCCCAATTTGATGAGCATACCTGCACAAAAGTGCTACTCACTGAAGCAGCACTTTTGCGTAAGTATGCTTATTGTTCCGGACGTACTACTGTGCGGTAAGGGAAAATTCCCTTTTCCCCACTGTAGTGCAACCTCAGAATGAGAATACTAAAGTAGGGGGTGTGGGAGGTGCTGCATTCAAGTAGATTTTGTGTTTTTTTTTAACATACTTTAATGAAAGTGCTTTTTTGATGAAAGCACTTTCGTTAAAGTGTGTTCGGTGGTAATGGATTTGGGCTTTTGAACTTTCATTCAGAAGTCCTAGATCTGGTACACATATCTCCCCACCAGCACATATTAGTAACGACATATACCAGGTAATGTCTTTACAGTGGGTAATCCATATACCATTCCACATGCAGCATTTCCAATACAGCAGGGCCAGACATTGCTCTGTATGCAAGGCAGAGATCAATTCTGAATAATCTATATGACACAGGCTACAATGACAGTTATTTCACACAATCCCTGTATGACAGATACTGGGGACTTGAGGTTCCCTTGTGAGAAACCTTTGTGTTATGTGCAATTGCCACTGGTGCTTGGAAAGGTACATGACAAAATGGCCATTACAGTGAAATATTGGCATGCTGAGGGAAGAGTACACGGAGGTTATAACTACATGATTATCAGGTGACAGTGCCCTCACTAATGATATGAGCATGATAGACTTCACTTCTTACCACTGGGAAGACATGGGGATCTATGTTAAAGTAGGTATAAACTTGTGTGGCCAGGCCTGTGTGCCCAGGTCTATCACCCCTGAGTATGTACATCAGGTGTTGCTAATGAAGTGTTACTTACCAGAAACATTGCTGTTACTGATGGAAATGATACTACATATACATTTGCATGGGGTTATGGCCATGAGTATGTGAATGAGCATGCATTCATGAAGACCCTCTTGTAGGAGATTGACATAACTGGGAGATTGTATGACTGCTCCCAGTTTGCTGTGCCATGTGGGGCTTCTTTTCCTCCTGCCAGGTACAGCCAAGTCTATGCAGCTGTACAGGTGGTTGTGTAAAGCACTGGTGTAGAGGTCAGCATACCTGCTTGTCCCATCTGAAGGTGGAGGTGCAGTCATGCTATTTATACCATCCCATAGGATACTATCCTTGGCTTTGCTGAAGTTTAGTACTGTGTTTGCTGAAGGGGGAGAGGTTCAGGTGTGATTGTTACAGTTAAGGAGTCCGATTTGTCGTGAGATCTTACCAGGGAGGATCACACAGTGCAGGTGCTAAAGTGGTCACCCATATTGGTAAGCACCTGATGCAGTGTTTTGGCCCCCCTTATGGGGATGTCACTCCACTGGCTCAGGGCATTGTATTTAAAGACATGGACTAACCTTAGGCCAAGTGAGTTTGAGCATGAGTAACCAACACATTTGGTGGTTAGTAAAAGTCACACCACACCATGGTGTTATGAAGTAGCTTGATAGACAAAAGTAGATTCAAGTAAACACAACAGGTGTCCTGATTCATGGAGTTCCTCCTTTAGCTGGCAATGGCTTCATTAAGTGCCATACCAGCACTGAATAGCACCTGCAGTGTCTCCAGGGAATCACACTGTTTAATCAATCTGTATGTGTATCTATCTTTAATAACTATGGATACACCACCTGCATTACCTGAATTCTGAACATGTGGAAGGATGTGTAGCCTAGAATGGCTGTGGTGCTGTCCACAGCCTTGAACCAGGTATGTGTGTAACTGTGAAAATGTCTGCATCTTCCAAGGTGAGGACACCTTCCAGTGATTAGAGTTTAGTGTTGGCATTCATAGCATGTACCAGCATAACCGTGATGTTGTTTGAGGATGGCATTTCCTCATGGAACATTTCCAATGAGACACCACCTATAAGAGGCACTATAGGGATGTCAGCAACCTTGGCCACTACACAAACATCCAGGGGTGACAGATGATTGCCAACGCTGGCAAAGCATGGAGGTCTGTTCAGCAAGTTATCCCAGGCTGAGATGTACTGGGTCCCTTCACAATGACACCATGGGATAAGTCAATTATAGACTTCAATAATTTTCCATGTGTATTGAGGCATCATGCTAGGTGAAGGTGTAATGTAGATGAAGGCTCTGAGCATTTCCACTGGAAACAGAGAGTCTGTAAGCTCAGTCATGTGTCTGCCGTACAGTCCATTGAGGTATGTCTCAAGTTGTACACCAACAGGAATCATGATGTCATCATAACGCTACCTGATGTTGACAAACCTGCGTGCATCCTGGCACCTCAAAGACAGCTAATTGTGACCTTTCCCATATGTAGCCTGGTGAGTGGGACATTAATGTGTCTCATGATGTAATCACCTATGAATAATAGGTTTGATTTTGTGTTGTGCCTCAGGTGTGTGACCGGTGAGACATTGGTGCATGCACTATTATGTGTACTGTGTTCTGCAGAGGTATGAGCATGTGTACTGAGTTTGCGATTGGGTTTCTGAGGTTTCTGTTCTTTGCCTATGTGTCTGGTATGGAGCTCCACACATGCAGTTGTGTGTAATGTGGATGTGGGTGGAGTAGATGGTGAGGTGTGCATGTTGTCAAAATGCTCATTGTCATACGTACTGAGCAGTGTGTGAGACAGCATGAAATCAGGATTTGTTATATAGTCACATCTCTCATACATTTTGTTTGTGTGGTATAACAGTTTAGAGGCAGGGACACTTTCCACATTTGCACAGTGGTCACTGATAATGCCCCCTGGTCACCTGTGATAAAAAGGGAAAAGCATTACATTAATACTTGCACTAGTATGCTTTGCAGTACTATCTTGCAATATATGTTAAGCTGTATACAATGTTGTCAGTATTACAGACTTCTTTAACCCCCCCCAACCTCATATACCAGGACATGATGACATAATTTTCTAAGAAACTTCTGTATTTACTTGTAAAGAATAAGCTCTTTAATCAAGAATGTCATGAGCAACAGTAATGTACACTGTTGACATTTGGCAAAACTTTGCACAGTTGACACATATGGCAATCTGTACTGTCCTGTAAATACTGCAAATCTATCAGTGTGGTCATACCTACAAGGTATTATTATGACCCTAAACCATGTTCTGTTGGAAAAAATCTGTGCAACTGACAATCATACAGTATGTCAATCCAGCAGGCATGCCTGGGATAACATTTTAGCGAATATGTTGCACTAAATTGACATCTCTAACAAAACAATGTTATGCTCACCAGGAGCAGGAGCATGACTACATCCAATTCCTGATGGCCTTGTGAAAGTTTTAGGGAGAGGTCATGTAAACAGCACCACACGTTGCACTATAACAGGCTAATGCATGAGAATATCTCACATTTACTGTACATACACGTTAATTGATTTGTTGGTCGCAATCTGAGAATGTGATTCAAATTGCAAATCACCTCCTTCCCCCCATAAAAATACATAGTTTTATGTACACCCTGACACTCTGAATGCTGCAGTATTCCAATGCTGATCCAACTAAGCATACCTGGATCCTCCTCTTGCATGGAAATGGTGGTGGCCACATCCATGATTTATCATGTGATGGATGCCTGGGAGCTGTTCTGTGTTCCTAGGTTCACCAAGAATTCCTCAGGGGCTGACAGTGGTTGTTCCACTGCAGGCCTTCCATCGGTGACACCACAATCCCTGGCCACATCCACTGCTCTTCTACATACAGCTTTGATCATATCAGTGGCACAGTGTCACACCTGCTCATATGTCCTGCTCTGGTGACTGATAGCATTCACATTGTGAACCAGGTCAGCCCACAATGCTGCCCTCTCTTACCAGTTTGGCCTCCCCCTGGACAGCAGGAGTTGATAATGTTGATGCAAGGCATCCAGGATAATGTCATTTTCAGCATCTCTAAAAGGGGCCGGTGTTGGGGATACATATTTCCTGAAAGACAACAAAATGGGAACACATGTCAGGATCACATATGTGGGACTACAGTATGTAGAGATACAGCAATAACAGATGGCTACCAGTAGTCACTGCTTGTTACATATCTCATATGCAATACTAAGCAAACATAGTAAGGGTGTGAATGCAACTAGGATAATTGCAATAATCATCTATTCCTGCTTGTGGCATGACAGATACTGTTGTATGATCATGCGCCCAACACAGGAGTCAATTAAGTTGAGGACCCTAGGTGTAAACCCCCTTTTAATACTTAAAACCACCAGTGCCACACAAATAGCAGTGCAATATTACCACTGCTATCAAGGGAAATTTTCAGGAGACCGGTATACCTAATTAACAAAAAGCATTCTATACATACTGCACTCTAGTTCCTCTGTAGGTGTAACACATCTGCAAATCAATGACATGTTATCAGTACAGTTTCAAGAAAGGCTTATTAATGTAATCCCCGTTCCCCCTAAGTATATTTAAACATATGCATCATGTTGGAAACAAAACGGTTAAATACAGATATATAAATGTTGTGCAGATGAGTTCACCCTGCAAAAATCTCTCATACAAAATGGTTCCCCTAGCTAGCTGTTTGTCTTTTTAACAGGATTCTCTATTAGCAAGTGATTGCCTCTCAACCAATCTGTGCTTCTGAAATGCTAATTGCAGACAACACAGCTGATTTGCAGTAGAATCAGCCAATCACATGCAAACACTGAACAAGATATAAAGCCTCAATGTAGATTATAAGCCATTTCTCACATGTTGTGTTGAAAATTACTGGGGTACAGATACTACGTCATTGCAGAGAGAATGTCTGCACCAGCTACTATTTACATACAAATATGTGTGTTACAGGCTGAAGCTGAAGGTGATGCTGCAGGTAATAGGCATAAGCAGACAGGATGAACACTTTGCAGGATAACAAGCTTTAAGCGTAAGTGTGGGACCTGTGGCAGCCTTTTTGTAAATGCAGATCCAGATTGAGGGTACCCACCCCTCTGGGAAGTATGGTAGATGTGTCAGGTAAGTCTGTCAGCCAACTGTATCAGTAAGACAATGCAAGGCAAAATGCTTGGTGTGTTCTAGAAAACAGGTACATGTACATTAACCATGATGTCACACAGTTAGGCAACTGCCAGGTCACATGTTATGTCATGGTAGTCCCCTGTTGAGTGTGTGCTGGTAAACCTTGCATCTAGCACAACCTCCATATATGTATGTTACTTTTGCAGCTGTGGTTGTCTGTGATATCACCAGCAAAACATTGTGGGCTGCAGTGTGATATTACTAGGCCACAATTTCAGTGCACACTTCAACATCCTCTGAGAATTCAGGCTTCTGCATTACCTGACAGTATCTGCACCTTATAGTGTTGTACTAGGACTAATTGAGAGTGGTCCTATCTGTAGATCTTTGCCCTCTATTATTTAGATGTAGACATTGCAAATGTACTGCTTTGGGTGGCAAATTAGGTGATGAGACAGACATACATATCACAATATATAATACTGATGTCCACATACATGTTTTTTCATTACTAGACACAGTTGTAATTGAACTCAGGACCATGTGTACCAAAAAGTAATGTTCTCAATGTATTTTACAGACTGAACTAAAGTACAGAGTCACTGTTATAGCAGGTGCATTTTTGCATGTTGTTGTTATTTCACAGTTTTCTGCTGTTAAATACGGCACTTACATCTGTTATCATGTTTATGGCTTTAGAGTGCAGTATTTGTATAACAGAGTCCCAGTTAAAATCCTATTTTCCATTAATGTTTTATCAAGTGTGTTCTTACATGTTGTAGACATAATTGCAGGGTTATCTGCTATTAGATACCCCACTTACATCTGAGCTTATGTATGTGTCTTTATAGTGATGTATTTCTGTACAAGAGTGCCAGTTACACTACTATTTTTCTATTAATCTCTTAGCTAATTTGCACAGTGCAGGACAATGTGCAGCATCACTTACATATGCTTAATGACGGTCCTTGAGCATTACTATGGCTTGATTAAAACACCTGTGTTCATTAGCAGCTGTGTGGCAGGTGCAATGGTCTTGGGTTCAAAATAGGGTGCAGGTGTACTATTTGAATGTTGATTATGATTGTTTCAAAGTCATATATCAATATAGCACTATTTATCATAGCTAAGTGATGAGGCACCCCACTCCATGTTATGCAAAAAATCTTTAAAGAAAAGAAAAATGGGGAGATAGGACAGTAATGAAATGAGGTGCAAGCAGGGGAAAAACATAGTGAAAGGCAAGTAGGGATGTGCATGGCAGGTATAGAAAGAACCATAGCCATCCATTTCTTGAACAGCTACAATTCTGTACTTTCACAGATGTTTTAGCTGAATTTGGATCATCATCACTAGAGAGGGGTGATGACAACATAAGTGCATTGTCAGGCCAACTGAAACAAATTAAGTGTGTCCAGTGGACATATGTGTGGCATGGAGAGCTATGTATGGGGATTTTTTTTTTTTTTGGGACAGGTGCCCATTTTTTTTTAAGGTGAAAGTGGAATGTTGGGGAAGGGACATAGGTAAGTGTGAGGGAGATAAGTTGGGAAGATGAGGAAGCTTTTGCAGACAGAAAAGACAGACAAGACAGCAGACAGGGCTGGTATGTGCCACAAGAGGGGGTGAACACCTTGGATGGGGAGGGTGTTGCGGAATCCCAGTCCCATGAGGATCTGCACAGTCCTCACCCATGAGACTGTCAGCACTCCTCCTTCACTGTCCCTGTGGTGGCAGTGGTGGAGGCTGGCATCCAGGGCCAGGCTTCCTCACCAGGATAAGTGATCATGCTCTCAATCCTACACAGGCATGTACCAACAGTTGGGTGGAGCACTCTATCCACCAGACCTGGAAGTTCCTGACAGGTGACAAAATCACCCCCTCCAGCTCAACTTCTACAGGGGGGCTCAGTGCCAAATAGTGGGGCAGAACTACCCAATGCTGCAGATAGTGCAGGGGCAGCAGATGGGGCACCACCAGGCTGTGGCCCAGACATGCTGGACCCCGGTGCCATAGCTGGGGGAGCCAAGGTAGGTGGATTGCCTGGAACTGGCCTACCTTGTTGCTCTGTAGTAAATAAAATATAAACTAAACATAAGGTTAGATGGGATATAACCAAACAAATATTAGTATTAGCATAATGGAAGAAAATAGTGATTAATCAAAATACATATTAAGGTATATTATGAGGAACACAGCAATAAATAACATAAAAAGTAAGTATGTTAACAGCAAACCAGTATGAAATGCCACATAAGGCCAACATAACAGTTAGTTTCGAATAATATATTAATATCAAATCATAATAATAAATAACATTAATAAATTAAAAAAAGATAAGGGGTGGGGAGAGGGAGAAAAGCATACCATTAGTAATCTTGCAGGTAATATTACTACACAGACTACTAATACATATTTCTACAGATGTGCAGTGTGATTTGTGAGTACAGTGACTACAATTCTTGTATAGACAACTTTTCAAAAGCAAACTTCACATTACTTAAGACTGAGGTGGAAAGTTTCAAAGCCCCCATCTGAAGGATAACACAGTCCAAGCTGCAAAATTCTTTACTAATGCATTCTATGGGCACCTACAAGAATGCATGGATCATGCCATCCCAAAGCAAAAGCAAGACTCACTCCTCCAAGAAAAGGAAACCAGTCTGGTGGACTCCTGCCATAAACAAGCTATACAATAGAAGGAGGAAACTAGTACAGAAAAGAGAAAAATCCCAAGAAGGGAAGGCATCCCTGATGAGTATCAGCAAGAAACTATGATCCCTCATAAAATCATTCAAGGCAAGCTTTGAAAGAAAAATTGCCAAGGACTCCAAAGATAACCACAAGGCATTCTTTAGCTATGTCAAGAATCTAAGTGGCAATGCTCAGACCTGCTCAGAGTTAGTGCAGAATGGCACAAAATACACTGAACCGACCAATATCGCCAACATCCTGGCAGACAGGTTCAGCACAAACTTCACCCCCCTCTCACCCCCCAAGAGGGCCCATAACCATACCAGAAGAGTGTAGAGTCCCTGAAATCACATACACTCAGGTTAAAACAGCCCTCTCCAAAGCCAAAAACACAGCATCAATGGGACCGGACGGTGTCCGAGGCTGTGTCCTACACGAGCTCAAAGATGAACTAACCCCTCACCTAAACACACTGTTCAACCTCAGCCTCTTCACAGGCTATGTACCCATAGAGTGGTGCACAGCAGCGGTTATTCCACTCCACAAAGGTGGAGCCACAACAGTCCCCAGGAACTATCGCCCTATAAGCCTGACTAGCTTGGTCTGCAAGGCTATGGAGTGCATCATCATGGAACTCATTAACAGAGATATTGGGAACCTCCAAACACTGGACCCTACCCAATTTGGCTTTGTTAAGGGCAGATCATGCCTCCTAAACCTGCTGGACTTCTTTGAGACAGTTACCAAGGCTATAGATGAGGGAAAAGTGGTACACACAGCCTACCTAGACCTCGCAAAGGCCTTCAACACCATTCCTGATTCTGGTATTATAGACAAGTTCACCAGCCTGAACATATACCCCTGTGTCACAAGATGGGTTGCCAACTGGCTCATGGACAGAACCCACATGGTGAGAGTTGGGGGAGCTAGGTCTCACTCTAAATCGGTTACAAGTAGTTCCCCAGGGCTCAGTCCTAGGACTACTCCTGTTCGGCATATACTTCTGAGAGGTACAGGCAAGCACAGGAGGACTATGGCTGACCAAGTTCACAGACGACTGCAAACTAGGGGCTATAACTGACTCTCCGGCTGACACAGTCATCCTCCCAAAGGCTCTCACTGAGACGGATACCTGGTGTCAAAATCATGGCCTCAAGCTAAATGCCAAAAAGTGCATAGTCATCCCCTTTGGAAAAATTAAAGTATCCACAAACTACCACATAGGTGGTAGTCCCCTAAATATGGAAGACGTAATAAGGGATCTGGGGACCCAAGTATATAGTAATCTCACCTTTGATAATCACATTGCCAAAGTGGTTAGAAAATCCTTCTATGTGGCCCATCTAATCACAAAAGGGTTCGCATCCAGATTAAAAGAGGTCATTGTGCCCCTCTACTCATCACTCATCAGACCCATCATAGAGTACAATGCCCCATTTGTGATGTACCTTACAAGACACCTGCAACAACTGGAAAGACAACAGAAGTACCTCACCAAGTGGATCACTGGTCTTATGCAGCTCAACTGAAGAAATTACAGCTGTACTTGGTTGCATACTGCCTACTCAGAGGTGATCTCTGCCTGACATACAAGGCCATGTCCAACCCAGAGCTGATGGACATGCTCCACCTAAAGAAAACCTTACCCCCGCAAGCCACACACTCTAGGGATCTAAACCTCACCACAACAATAAATAGGACATGCTGGAGAGATAGATTCCTGTCCCAGAGACTTCCCATGCTTTGGAACAAGATCCCAATCTACAGTAGGCAGAGCTCCTTGCTAACACTTTTCAAAAGAAATATGGACAGAGGCACAGGGAACTAATCTAAGGGGGTGGTGAAAGCCAACACATTCTGGCTTGGCTTATAAATGCCTTCAGGCAGATAGCCTAGTACCTTCCTATGAACCTATGATGCAGCATGTACATACCTCTTAACCTGCTAGCATGGGACAGTATGGGCCAAGCACAAACAAATGCTGGTACACAGGTACAACTATGGGGAAAGGATTTACATAGTGTGCTCATATATTACTACCAAGGTGTTCTATAAATGGATATGCCAATAAATTGCATTCCAAGTAATGTCATGTATCTGCTAACCAAGTCAGTCATATGGGACACTAGTCATTACATTCTGCAAAAGTATGGCAGTTCAGAGATATATTCATGTTCACAATGTACACTAGACAGGTGGTTATTTGTCAAATGGCTGCCATGGGATTAGAACCCACAAGCAGTGACTGCAGGAACTATGTGCACTTTATTTCAATATAAGAAATTCTGAAAACACTAGCACCTTTAAGATGTTTCTTGCAACATTTTCTGAAATGCTACATTTACACACATGCATAGCTGTGTATGGTATCACATTGGAAACCAAATGCAGTGAACATATGCATAATGAACACTTATTTGACTACAGTAGTTATCAAAGAACCATCTTCTTTTACACTCTAATCACTGATGTCACATGGAATCTGCCAGTTACACACATGTATGGCTGTTGAGGTTGTCTGTTGACCTATACCCTGTTTATTTACTGCATGCTATCTACAGTATATTTTGGGAAAATTATCAGAACTCAAACTTGACCCTTAACCTGGGTATTACACTACATTTATGTCTGACATGTGTTGGTGCACTATTTATTAGTTAATATGTTACAGCTGACTGGTGTCTGAATGGAACACACATGCAGTGAATACTGGAATAATGACAACTTATTTGAAAGAATACTTATCAAAGTACAATCCTGTTGTAAACTTTATTGATAAAATGTTCCTTTAAATCTGGCATTAAGACACATGGATAGCAGTCCAGGACTTCACTTACCTTACCCATATACCATGTTCATTGCCTGGACGGAATATACTGCATTATATCAGACAAATTGAGCAGAACATAGGCTTGAACCTTACTCTAGGTAATGCACTACATTTATTTCAGGCAGTTGTGGCTGCATTCTTTATTGATGTACATTTAACAGTTGACTGGTGTCAGATTAAACCACACATGCAGTGCATACAAGAATAGTGAAACTTTTTATTTCAAAATATTACATATGAATGCACTATCATCCTTTAGAATTTATTGATTATTGTTCCTTTAAGTCTGGCATGTAGACCATGGATAGCTGTATAAGACATCTAATAAATAACCAGTATACTCTGTCCATTAATTGAGTGCAACCTACAGCATATGTCAGACAATGACCAGACCAGGAGAGTGACTTAATATTGGTAGACCCCAACATTAACTGATGTTTGGTAGCTATAGTACACAGTACTGCATGTTTACCTGATGTAAGCTGCTTTAGCATTACAAGTAGGCAGTGACACATTATTAACATGATACATGTCCCAGGTATATCATACATGACTGTTAAGACTGCAAACTCTGTAACTAATTTATTATAAGATTACATTATGCATTAACTTATTACTTTTGAGTTTCCCTACTTACCACACTCTCACCTCATCCTGGCCTGGCACCCTGCATGGGACTGGACATTGTGAGCTCTCTCTTTTGCAGCTGTTGAAAGAGAAGAAATATATTATTCATGGATTCCAAAATGGTGGACAAGCCTGTAAGCACACAAACAGTGCAGCTCCTGCAACCTAAACTCTAATCTGACCACAGGCCGGTGCCTCACTCAAAGAAAATACACAAAACATCAATTGATTAAAGCAGAAATGTGAGTACTTACTTTATTCATTTATATTTTTGCTAAAAGTCTTTCTTTTTGAAGGAAAATATCTACTCGATGGAAGTTGAGCCCTGAACCACATAGTGTGGATCCTTCCGGATTAACAGGCCTAACACAAAAAATAAGGAGAAAGCATCTCTGAGAACACAACTTATTACTAAAAAAATCTGCAATATTATAAAGCATCTAACTTTCTTTTTGAAGGAAAACATCTACTTGATGGAAATTGAGCCCAGAACCGCATGGTGTGGATTCTTCCAGATTAACAGGCCTAACACAAAAATAAGGAGAAAGTATCTCTCAAAACAGGATTTACTACTAAAAAATTCTGCACTATCACCAAGCATCTAAGTTTGGAAGTCGAATGGAGAATCAACCAGATAAAATGGAAATTTTAACCACAAAAACTAAACTATCTATGATTACTACTCCTGAGAAAGACGTCACTCCCAAAAGACAAAAAACTAACAAGCTGCAACAAGAAGCTGCTAAGATGTCTCTAACATCAAAACAGGAACAATCTTTAACATTGAAAGACCTTAAAAATGGTCTGCAACCCTTGTTTGTAGATATTAGTTTTTTTTTTTTGTGTGTGTTGTGTTTATTCGTGGAGTTTTCTCTCCCCCTCTCCACTGAAAACGGGCTTTCCAGGCCCAGCCCACTCGGTTATCAAACTGGAAATAAATAAATAAATAAATAAGTGCAAAGTTTTGCAAATAAACTAACTACATTTGGCTCTACTCTGGATCAAATTATGCTTACACTAGAGCAAAGTGAAGCCAAAGTTATGGAAAATTAACTAAAAATAAATGAACTTTAGCAAAGGCTTCAGACCAGCAACAACACAATTAAAGAATTACAACAAAATATGTTAGATCTAGAAGCTAGAAACAGGTGTAATAACTTTATCATAAGAGGAATTCCAGAGAGTTTTGACAATACACAACTTAATTCAATAATAAAAGAAATACTAAGCTCTCTCTTGAATAATAAAGATCTCTTGGATGATATAGTAATAGAAAGAGCCCACAGAGCTATAAGGCATGCACAAACAAGTGACTCTCCGAGGCAAATATATGTCAGACTGCTTAATTCAACACATGTTCAACAAATACTAGCAGCATACAAAGCTAAAAAGAACTTTACATGGAGAGCACATAAAATCACAAGAACTCAAGATCTCCCTTCCAAAATTAAATAAAACAGACAGAAACTTAGTAAATATTGTGCTTACCTTATTGAAAACATGATTCTTTTCAAATGAAATACCCTGCATCTTTAATTTTCTACCACAAAGAAGAAAAAATATCCCTTGAAACCCCTGAGCAAGCAAAATCCACCTTTCTGCATCTCTTCAAAGTTAATCCTGCTTGAAACAGCCCAATTCATCTTATCTGAACTCAAAATAACTATGGAGTGCTTCAGCAAGGTATTCTGCATGTTTCTATTTTAAAATAAGCAAAAAATAAAACCATCATTTTATTTTTACAGCCCTGGAGGTCAGTTTTAGCATTTCAGCATTCCATTTCCCATAATCCTCTTCAAATCAGGAAGCTCTATGATCCTCTCACCTTTCAACTTTAATGACGCCATTAATTACTTGTTTCCAGCATCAGCGCATCTCTGGGAATTGGAAAAACACTAAATCAAGTCAGGAAAGCTCTACAAACAATGAATATTCAACTTTTAACCAAACTTTGCTTTTCTCATCAAAGAAACAACAATTTGTATGTTTCAAGCCTCTACACTGCTATAATTACAAAGAAGAAGGCGATAGAAGAAAATCCCAGTCATTTTGAAAATTCTAGAAAAGAAAAGGATGTAGCTGCTTTTAAATATTTCAGCCTCCCTTCCTGCAGTATTACAAAACCTTGTGCTACACTGGATAAACCAAGGTACTCTGTCTTAGTAACTGCCTTTCATTTATAAATTCTTCAAAACTACCTAAGTATGGCTGCATAAAGAAATGACTTAAAGCTATTTTTCTTTAAGTCACTGCAGATGTCAAGAAACAAGGATTGTTTAATGACATCTGGATCAATGGGTCTCATATATCCTCTTTTAAGTATTAAACACTCCCAAATGATTACAGCTATGCTTTCATGTATTATATAACTATAAAGGTGAAATGCTCTAAATAATCCTGGGGGGGGGGGGTACTCTTCTTTTCTGAATATTGTTTTGAAACAGGGTGATGCAGTTTGGGTTGTGACTTTTGTTTTATAATAGCCTAAATTAGCATATTACTTTGACATTACTAAGTTCTTATACATTGTTTAATCACAATCCTAATACCATGTTCAATGGGTTGTATTTGACTGAGTCTATGACTAAATGATAGAGTCTTTTCTTGCATGCATATGAGAGAAGGTGACACTGACTAGTTGAAAACAATTGAGTGGATATGGATGCAATCTATCTCAAGTTTTGGATTATGGTGTTATATTTTTATTCTTTGTATATCTGGATAACAAAGACAGATGTAGTTGTATGTATATTGCCAGTATAGATATTAATGAGGAAATTTCCAGTAGCTTTAAAGAATATAGTTAGTTGCTTATAACATGATTACTGTAACTGTTTTGGAACTTCAAAGTGCTGCCTTTTCTTTTAAGCTTCTTTTAGATCTGATCTATATAAAATGTTGTTTAGTAAATTTTTTTAATAACTTTTGAAATATTAAGAACCAGAACATATTATTGCCTCTTATTATAAACATTTTCCTAAGAATTTACTTTTTCTTACTTTACACATACCATTTAATTGAATAACTAATATATTATTTTAAGAGGTCAGAAAATCATTGTACTGTAAATAACAAATAAAAGGAGCAGGCTGTGCTCAGTCTGTGGCTGATGATTGTTCATGTTTGGAACATTCTAGGTACTTTTGACATCCCTCTGCTAAATGTATATATAACTCTAATACAAATAATAGTTTTTCTTTGCTTTTCAACTCATGCACAATTACCAATACAGAGGGATGGGTGGATAGGCACTTATTTGGAGTATAGGAGTTTAGAAGTCACTGCATCAATTTTAAAGCTTAACACACTAACAGGCAAGTTTTATTACTATTTCTCTGCTTATCAGGCAATGAACTTCATGATAAGTAAATTAAGACATGGTATCAATAGACTCATGGAATGTTAAAGGGATAGTGGATAAAAAAAAGAGATTTAATCATGCACCTCACATACCAAAGCAAGGCTAATGTAACCTTCCTGCAAGAAACTCACTTGGATGATCAACTGTGGGATCAGGAAAGGAAAAGGAAATGGGTTAAGCAAATATTATCTGCAGGCCATAATTCCTTATCTAGGGGGGTAGCCATTATAATAAATAAATCTTTCAAAGGAGAAATTACTTCTTTTAAAGCTGATTCTAATGGAAGATGGGTATTATTTACTAGCAAATATCATACTCTAAATAAACCTTTACTCTTTCTTAATATATATAGCCCCTGCTCTAATCAACACCTCTTCATTTATGAAATCTTTAATATACTAGCTAACCACCCAAATCATTTGTATATCATCAGTGGGGGACTGAAATGCTTTATTAAATCAAGACAAAGATAGATCACATAATGAAAATAGGCAGTCGCAACATACCACTATAGCACTTGAAGAATTACAAAATACTTTTGAACTAACTGATCCCTATATTAAATTCCAATATGATGAAACAATATCAAGATTCACTTTCTTCTCAGCCACTCATAAAACCTGGTCCAGAATAGATGCCTTTCTAATTTCCCACTCATTGCTTTCAAACAGACTAAATTATGCTGTATCACCTAGAACTATCTTAGACCATTCAAAAATCAGTCTCTTAATAAATTTTTAAACATATAAACAAAATGTTCCCTATTTCAATAATTGGACATTAAATCTTAAAATCATTCAAAACCAAGAAACAGCACAAGAAATCCAGAATGTCATAGCCCAACTTCAAAATGACTTTATATCTACTCAAATTCCTTATGATATACAATGGACAGCTGCCAAAGTGGTCTTTAGGGGTATAATTTTCCAAAAATCTGCATGGTTCAAAAAAAAGTACAATAACTTTAGAAAGGAACTAGAAACTGAAATAAATATTGCTGAATTAGAACTTCAGAAAAAAAAAAGACCTGGAGGAAAAAGTAATAGACTGGCAAAAGCAATTACACAAACACTATCTAGAAAATATCTCCCTGTTAGAATTAAGGTCAATATATCAATATTCAGAATGGGCACAAACAGCTTGAAAGTTCCTAGCTAGACTAATTAACATAAAGAATGGCTCATCGAGAATTAAAGAAACAGTGTATGAAGGACTGGAGAAGCACAAGGACCGAGATATTGTAGATGCTTTTGAAGACATATATAAGAAACTATTCAACATACCCTTATCACCATCTACAGACAAGTTTGGTGATTTTATACATAAAATAAAATGTCCACAAATTACGGATGATAAAAAAAAAAAAAAACCTAAAAACACCCCCGCAACTAAATGAGATAAAAGCTGCAATAAACAAACTCAGACCGGGTAAATCCCCTGGGCCAGACAGCTACACCTCTGAATTTGATAAAATATTCATGGAACCTATTTCCAAAGTATTATTAAATGTTTTCAACTTTATAATACAACATGGAATAACAGATAATTATTTAAATAACTCAAAAACAGTGCTAATTCCAAAACCGAATTCTGTCCCAACAGATCCAGCAAACTATAGACCAATAACCCTGATAAATACTGACCTTAAGATCCTTGCTCATGTTATAGCACATAGACTTAAGAATGTACTCCCCTCTATCATTTCCCCAAGAACAAATGGGCTTTATGATAAACAGGCAAACAAGTGATATCACCCTCCTTTTAGATACCATTATCAAACTTTTTAACAGTGACAAATGCCCCAGATATGTCCTCATGGTGGATGCAACCAAAGCTTTTGATAGTGTTAATTTACATTTCCTATTTAATATATTGCCTTTATATTGTTTTGCTCAGGAATTCATAAGGATAATTAAGGTTCTCTATCAGAAAGCTTCTACCACTATTCGGATAAATAAGCTCAAAACTAACCCTATAGAGTTATCCAATGGTACAAGACAAGGTGCCCTCTTTCCCTATACCTCTTTAATCTTTATCTAGAACCTCTCCATTTGTTTATTTCACAAAACACCTTCAATCACATACCTAGAATCTATAATATAAATCTTATATTCTCTGCTTTTGCTGATGACTTAAATATATATTTTCAACTTCCTCACTTAAAGCTATAGATGAGTTCTCTGAAATCTCTAACTATAATTTAAATATAAACAAATCCCACATATTTCCCATGAATCTTATAGGTCATAAGAAATGTTACTTTCCCATAAGTGAGATCAAGATAAGTTACCAGATAATATACCTGGGAATAATATTTACTCCTGACTTTAAGGATATGATAAAGAATAACCTGTTGCGTACATGGACCAGTATTGAAAGTGATATCAACAGGTGGAAGAATATTAATATGTCATTACTCTCAAAACCTAATGTTGTTAAGATGAACCTTCTAACGAGAATACTCTTTCAACTAAATGCTACTTTTTCAAATATTTCCCAAAAATTCTTCCTTGATATAGAAAAAGCTATATCAAGATTCTTATAGTACCCCAAATCCACTAGAATTAAATATGACAAACTTGTACTTACCAAAGATAAAGGGGGATTGGGGATACCTGATTTCAGACTCTATTGTAGTATAATTACTGCCTACAGACTAATACAGATAATAAGCCATGACCTGTATGTAAATACCTGGACACCCCAATGGACCAAAATCTGGTCTGAACAACTGAAATCCCTTGGGTATAACAGCACATTCCTACCATTTTTAAACTTAAATCAAAATGGCATATTCATGAAGAATATACACCCAATAATTAAATACATGATTCTTACTACACAAAAATTGTTTAAATCATTGCAATTATTAGATGCTCTTGCCTTTATACAACCACTCCTCCTAAATCCCAACATACTAATAAACAATATACCCTTAAATCTAACAAATTACCCTCTGATAAAATATCTCACAGTATGGGAAATATACCAATGGAGAGAATCCAATATTCAACAAATAAGACTAGAACTAAATCTTACTAAGAAATATACTGTTATTCTTATCCAAATCCATTATTTCATAAATGCTAAATTCTCACAAACACAAGTCGACTTGCAGGATATTAACTTAGTAAAACTAATTCTAGAAAACCTCAAGATGAAAGGGAAAACAATTTCTAGAACATATAAACTTGTAATAAACATAAAACACTGGAATTCTCTATTATTTTCAAACTATTGGCAAGAAAAAATACAATCTCTGACAGATTAAAATAAGAGATTGGCCATTGAGAATACAATAAAATTCATTCCTTTTAAGAAGCTGCTATATACACAAATTATGATAAATAACAATGTATACTATACCCCATCAAAACTAAATAAGTTCAATTCCAACTTTTTGCCTATATGTTCTTACTGCCCAATCCAAACTGCAGATATTCTCCATGTCATGTGGAAATGTAGCAAGGTACACAACCTATGGTGCTCTTTAAGAGTTAGGTTAGAGAATATGGGATATGAAAAATCAACCCTGTCATGGAAGACAGCTATATTGCATATTAACATGACTCAACTTCCAAAAATAAAAAACAACATGTCCTTATCATGATGTATGCCCTTATTAAATTTTATATCATTACAAATTGGAATGTCACATCTCCAATTACATGGGAAGGCTTTAGCAACCTTGCTATTAAATATATGTCATCTCACAAACTAGTTTATGCAAAAACAAAAAAGAAACACTATTATCAGAAATATTGGGGTTACTTACTAGATGTAATTCTTAACAAAGAAAGTCTGTACACTGACATGATAAGACACATTTATATTATGCAATAACTGCATTATAACCAGTTTTTAGTTTTTTTTCTTTTTTTTTCTCTTCTTTTCCAATTTCCTCTTTATATATCTAATTCTATTCTCTAATTACATGAAGTATAATAAGTGGTTGAATTTCTATATTTATCTTCTTCATAAAATATGTCCCTTATACTATCCCTCACTTTCTTAAGTGATTTTAAAAACCTTTTATACTCCATTTGATGTAGTGACTTCTATTGTATATAGTGTATATATATTTCTTGTGTTATTAGTTTTTTGAATGTTTCCATTTTGTATGTACTGTTTGTTTTGTGTGTTTGACTGGATTTATTGCTGTTAATATCTGAAAATTCAAATAATGAGATTTTGGAAAACAAAAAAAAAGAAATCTATTATGCATACCAGTTTGGCACAGATCCAGCTTGTATATTTCCAAAGTGCTGCCTTACATACTTACATATCTGTGGGATCTTCCCAGCCTGAGCTTCTGGGATCCAGGTTTACAAGGTTCCCCTCTTTCTACACTTCAGGTTGTCAAAGTGGTGACAACACTGCTGACAAGTGCAGGGGATACCAGTAGCACTGGTAAGTTCTCTACAGATCTTAGACCTCAGACTTACGCTGTGAGCCCTGGTAATCACCCTGCAGCAGCTGGGGTTCATATCTTTTCACCAGGAGTCCAACAAACACTTTTGACTCCTGCACACCCCACCTCTGCAGTTGAAAGCCAGGCATATAGACAGCCAAGTGAGAACTCCAATGAATGGTGTGAAATTCCCACCTATTAGTTTTATGTAGGCTACATTCCCACCTGTACACATCATACTGCAACTTTCAAAAAAGCAGTGCATCGCTTAGCATCATGCAAACTCACACAAACCATTTCAGTGGAGCTGAGCATCTCACAAACTTGCACAAGCAATGCTTAAGCATAGCTTAGCAATGCACAAACATAGACTGTTTACCATGTTTAAGCTGAGCTTAGCATCACACAGCTTTGATAAATGTCATAATGTTTTAATTTTAAATTACACTGCTATTTTAGTCATCTGACTCATTTCCATAGCAATAAATGTAAAACAAATGAGTGCTCATGAATCTAACCTAGGCCCTACTGTACTGAAGGTCATGAATCAACCCATCTTGCCACTTGGACAGTACAATGAAGCACATATAAAAATCAAAAATATAACTAGTGGGACACACCAGCTGTATCTCCAAAACAAAACACTTATAAAGAAATAACGCTGTGTAGGCAGAATAATTTAATTAGATGCAGAAAATGAAATGCATGGTAAGCACTTTCGCATAAAAAAATGCTTCTTCAGACCATAAAATAACACAGTACAAACATGTCTTAAATACATCCCTCATCCAATAAAAATCCTCCAACCATTTGTCATCATTAATTAGCATATCATTTAGTGCAAAAAGGTCTTCTTTGTTTAAGTTTAGATCTTAAAGAGACCTTACCATTTAGGCCCTTATTCCAGTCAGCTTGTAGGTTTAAAGACCAATACAATTCCCTGTTCTCTGTAATAGACTCGATATCCCCTAACTTTCAATCTGTGGCAATAATTTATAACTTTAAATTTAAAAAGTGTGTTCAGTCCCTATATCTCTGACATGTTTAGCTAAATGATATGCCAGTTAATGTTGAAGGATTTTTATTGACTGATGGGTGTATTTAAGACATGTTTGTACTGTGTTATTTTATGGTCTGAAGAAGCATTTTTATGCAAAAACATTTACCGTGTGTTTTATTTTCTGCATCTAATTAAATTATTCCATCTACACAGTGTTATTTCTTTATTTTATGAGTGTTTTGTTTTGGAGATACAGCTGGTGTGTCCCACTAGTTATATTTTTGATTTTTACACTTTTTCTTTACTTGTGGGCCACTATGGTGGAAGGAATTAATACTGAGTTGAGCTATAATCCTATAGCCTCCAGTAATATTGGGCATCAGCTATGGAGTCTTGTTACCACACATGTGAACCCATTGCTCTTACTCTAGATTTGAATGGAAGGGATCCAGGTGAAGAGAATACTGGTGTTGTTCTTACCGTGTTTAATGAGAATGTTAAGAAATTGGAGAATAGTATGTTTGAACTTAAGCATCTACAATGGCAATGCTTCCATATGGAAGCCTGCCTACACTATCAGATCATCCCAAGAGGCTTATGGGTCTTGTGCATTCCCACATATGGCAATAAACATATGGAGTTACTTAAGAACTGACACCAATTGAATTTAGAGACCAGTTTTGCATGCGTCAAACTTTTAATCAATTTTTTTCAAACCTCTTGAGCTGTCTCTTCAGGACTCGGTAATTGAACTACAGAGATGGTTCCAGGACTTATATCCAGCCAATATAGTGGATCCTGCTATTGGAGAACTTTTGAGTTCTGTTTTAGCTTATGAGCTTAGGCTTAAGCTTAAGCAACAGAAACATAAAAAGATACGGAGACATTTTGCTGACTTTGAATAGGGGCATGTTTTTTCATGGCCCTGAAGACACATAGATCAGTCTGGTATAGTGAGCGGTGCAGACAATACCAAGATGAGTTCAACAACTTCTGATGTTTAGCAGACACAAATGGCAGCAGTGATGAGTGATTCTTCACTCTCTACAGCCTCCATTGCCAATGCTACATCGGCTTCTAAATCCAATACTAACAACAATTTGATAATATGACCTAAAACTTCAGCAGTGAGTGGGCAGAAATAGGTTTTTCCATTTCTGCCACTTCCAATAAGAACTTTGGAATGCCTGGAGAGAGGCCGCTTCCACAGCAGAGGGTACAAGAGAGGAAATCAACACATATCAAACAGAGACTCCCACGCTGAAGAAGATGTGGGGAAAGACGCCAAAGGTAATGATTCCTTGATAATTAATATTTCACGGTGAACTTTGAATGAATGCAAAGAGAACATACTTCAGAAGGGACTATCGTTTATACCTTTGGGCATGACTAGCTTAGGGGAGGTTTCTCTGGACATAAGATTGTTCGCAAGGAATGTTATGTTGTGGACTATCTTTTCTGATCAGCAAACAGTGAATATTTATAGAAAACCACATGCTTTTTGTCCACGCTGAATGCAGCTTTAGGGATGTTTTGTAATGTTTGTGAACATGATTTTAATGACCTGTTCAGTAATACTTCTAGTCTTTTTAAACAGAAGGGTTGGGAGGGTGGCCTAATGGTTTTAGTACTAATCTATGAACCTATGAACCTATAACTTAACTAAGGAGCTTAGCTCTACAGTCATTGCAGACAGATGCTACTATTATCTTGAAACTGGCTGACAAAGGAGGGGGATTAGTTGTGATAGATACTGACTATTATACTTTAAGTATGAATAATATGCATAAAGATACATGTGTATATGAATTGATTTCCATGTTAGATATAAATAGGATATGTGAAAATGTTCAATCTATGTTATTTGACTGTATATTAAATAATGATATTACGAATGATCTAAACAAGTTTTTTATGGTTGATGCCATCATGATACTTACATTCCAAGGACTACCTAAAGTGCATAAGGATATGTTACACCCGCCATTTAGGCCTATAGTATCTGGTTGGGGATGGGTTACAGAGATTATATCTATATTTGTGGATAAACAGCTGAAGATAGCATTGAATAAGATAGACGCCATTCTATGTGATGCAGAACAATTTCTGAGGTTGTTATATGCCAGTCTGGATGACAATCCTTTAGATGACAATGTTTTGTTTGTGACCATGGATGTTTGCTCATTGTTTACAGTATTTCCCAATGACACAGGATTAGAATATGTTAAGAACGTTTTGAGTACACATGGTGATTTTACCCTCAAATTCATAAACTTACTATGTTTATTTAATGAGACTATCCTCAAAAACAATGTTTTCTGTTTTGGAGATGCTTTATATTGACAAAAATCAGGGGTAGCAATGGACACCCATGTGCTAACAGTTACGTGAACAGTGTTATGGCCCATTGAGAGTCTATGAGTGTACCAAACAATAATATGTATGTACCATATATTAGAATTTACTGTAGATTTGTTGATTATGTTTTTATCCTGTGGAGTGGGGGTCATGAACATCTTGACTCCTTTGTCACCTATCGACACAGCACCACTACTTTTTTTGAACTTTGAGTCTCAAATTTCAATTAATGGTATAGATTTTCTAGATGTTAGGCTGGAGAGAGATCAGATGAATGAGACTGTGACCACTAGATATAGAAAACCATGCCATAGGAACCATTTTCTACATCACCAGAGTTTACACCCACACAGGATTTATAAGAATATTATAAGTGGACAGAGTTTAAGGCTGTCTACATTACATAATAGAGATGAAAAATTTAAAGAAGAAATTGAGGTGATGTGTAATGAGTTACAAGATAGAGGTTATTCTGCAAGGGAGTTACAGACAAAGTTAACGTATTCAAAAATATGAGTGATGGAAGAGGTAAACCATACTTTTCGGAGAAAGTTTTGATTAACGATGATGATGATTGAAATATGGGGTGGAAATTTTTAGAGACGGAATTACCATAACTATAACATACTCAAATAACATCAAATTGATATGTAACATCATTGAAAAGACTCGGCACATTCTTACCTCAGATTACACAGTAAATGGTGTCATTGGGTCTAGACCAAGTTTTAGGTTTAGGAATAGAAAGTCATTAAAAGAATGCTGTACTATCAGAAGCATGACCTTATGCCATTTACAAGCTTTAGCACTTTCCAGTGTGGGAGCTGTAATTCTCACAATTTAATAGATAGTAATAGTGTGTTTATACACCTGACCACTCATAGGAGGTACTTTTTTAAGGTTATTGCCGACTGCCTTACAGAACAGCTAGTATATCTGGCTCAATGTACATATTGTCAAAATTTTTATGTAGAAAAAATGGACCGCTGTCTTAGAGACAGAATTAGGGAGCATGTCCGAGAGATTCAGCAGGGTAACATCTTGAATTCACTAGCGAAACATGTCAGGGATATGGGTACTTATACACTTTTAAATTTAAAGTTATAGAAACTATTGCCACAGATTGAAAGTTAGGGGATATCAAGTCTATTATAGAGAACAGGGAATTGTACTGGATTTTAAACCTGCAAGCAGACAGGAATAAGGGCCTAAATGGCAAGGTCTCTTTAAGAACTTAACTTAAACAAAGGAGACCTTTTTGCACTAAATCATATGCCAATTAATGATGACAAATGGTTGGAAGATTTTTATTGGATGAGGGGTGTATTTAGACATGTTTGTACTGTGTTATTTCATGGTCTGAAGAAACATTTTTATGCAAAAGCGCTTACCTTGTGTTTTATTTTCCGCTTCTAATTAAATTATCCTGCCTACACAGCGTTATTTCTTTATTTTATGAATATCTTCACATATACTATGAAGATACCTGTTAGCATTGCACAGCAATGCTGCATGGGTTTGTGTGTTGCTAAGCACAACAGAACTACAACAGTTAAATACATCTGGTTTCTATTTTTAGAGGTGTGCTGGTATTGCTAAGCACCACTCTGCTCAACGCAAGCAGACAAAAGAAAAAAAAAGAAAAAAAATTCAGTTGATTACATCCAGTTTCTATTCTTAGATTATATAGCAGATGTCAGGTGTATATGAATAAGAGCAGCTCCACATCGCCAAGCACCATGCCACATTGTGCAAACAACACATAAAAATAAATAAATAAATAATACTGTCCTGTGCTTACCACCTGTCTAGATGTTTTCTGGACAGTCCACAAGTCTGGAACAGCCTCTATATGGTTGCATGCATAGGTTAAATATCTGTGTAACTCTAATCTCCCTTGGCAGAACACCATAATTAATATGAATGGTGCACTGCCAAGGAGGAACCGTGTCTGTGTACACAGATACATTCCATCTAGGTTCTACACAGAGCCTACAAAGATTTAATTAATCCTGGGGAATATTTTTGTAGTCAACAGGTGTTGCTGATGGGAAAGTACACTCTGATCTTGTGACAACAGGTTGCCACAGTGATAGCTTAGCTTTATTACTT
Source organism: Protopterus annectens (assembly GCF_019279795.1). Taxonomy (NCBI): domain Eukaryota; kingdom Metazoa; phylum Chordata; order Ceratodontiformes; family Protopteridae; genus Protopterus; species Protopterus annectens. The sequence continues at coordinate 442,314,189 of NC_056725.1, read as the reverse complement.
TATTTCCATTTTTTTTGTCCCCATTAAAAATAGTAACTTTATAATTTAATTTGTGCAAAATATAGCCACACTTTATCAGTGACAAATAATCCTTTTGATAATATGATCAAGGAATAATACTTTTTTTATCAGTTTATTTTATTCATTTATTTGTTTATTTATTTATTTGCTTTTTTTCCTGGAAAGTCATACTGGGTACAAATCCCATTTTCAGAGAAGACCTGGGGAGAAAATCTCCAAGAAATGCAATAGAACAAAGTTTAAACAAGGTCTGAAGAAATACATACAAAAATACTAAAATTCATTAAAAGTGCATAAACAAGAAATATCACAAAAAGATATAAAATTTGGTAAATTCTTAAAAGTAGGGGATTACTAGCATAAATATAACAGCATCACTAAGCAGTATAGTGCATCAATACTTGGCTGCTAAAGTAATGTGTATCTATAATCATGCTATTTTTTTAGGTAATATAAGAATAGGATTGCCTATGTTTCTTATTGCAGAAGTGTAATAAACTTACTTCAGTAAGATATATAAGAGTTGGTTGGGACGAAATGGTTTACACGGTAGTTGGAGGAAATCAGGAGTATCTGGGTAATTTGAGTATTTTTAACCTGGAAAATCAGGATGTTCCAGAAGTAGTTTGAGGCTGGTCTTAAAATGAGGAGATTGTTTATTTCCCTGTTGGTAACGGGAATGCTATTCCATAGTTTAGCTTTGCTGACCGAGTATAATGAGTCTCCATGTGAAATGCCAGATTTTTAGGATTCTATTTGGTGTTGGACCTTTTATCAAAGATTCATTTTGGGTTTGCACAATTTTATTGCATTGCTGATGGCCGGGGTATTTGTGTGATGGTGTAGTATTTTATGTGGCATTATAAGTTGTGTATATGATATGATATATGGTGTGGTAGCTCTAGACAGTTCAAGTTCTCTAAGGGAATGCAATGGTGGGTTCAGCTTGAAAGCCTTGATGCAAATTTACTTAATTTATTATTACATGATTCAAGCTCGTTCATTACTGTAGTCTGAAAATTAGTGAAAATTATAGCTGCATCCAACAGGCTAGGAAGTAAGAGGGGCTGTTGCAGTTATCTAACAACTGTGTTCAGTGAGAAATGGCCTGGTATTGTAAAAGAGCTCAATTTGCAGAGTTATTTTTTTTGTTTGGACAACAGCATCGATGAACTGGTACATTTAAATATGTCACCTGTGATGATGCCCATTAAATTGATTTACTTTTGCTATTTTGGTGTGGTTGGATGAGACTATATCTAGTGCAGTGCTAGTTGGTGGGAGGGTCTTAGAGAGAAAAGTGATTATTATATTTTTTGGGGGGGTTTGGGAATTCAAGGGTAGATAGGATTGTTCCAACCAAGTCTCGGTAGAGGACAAGGAGTCTTGGGTGATTGTTTTCAGTTGGCATAGTGTTGTGGCTGAGCAGCAAGTTTAATATCATGTGCATGACTGGCTTTTTAGAATGACTGAAGCAACTCCAAAATGTATTGAAAAACATGTCAACTTGTATTTTTAATCTAAGAGCTAATGATTGTACAATGTGCAAAGTGTCTAGTGTCATCATCCCAATGTGTGATATCTCTACTAACAATGCAGTAAGCTCTCCCCAACATTTATACAGACTGCTTTTAAAATCCTTGTTATTTATCAATTAGAAGCAATTACTTAATGAACTAATCACTTCCAGAAATGCATACAACATTTTCCAAAATGCATTTTTTTGTTGGAAGCTAGATTTATCTGTTAATGTGCCAGATATACACACACACACACACACACACACACACACACACACACACACATATATATATATATATATATATATATATATATATATATACACACACACACACACACACATATATATATATATATATATATATATATATATATATATATATACACACACACACACACACACACACTATATATATATATATATATATATATATATATATATATATATATATATATATATAAAATATATATGTTCTTACTGCTTTAAATGATAGAAACCGTATTCAGTTCTACCCCCAGAACATTTATCAAAGTGTTCGGGTACAGTGAACACATACATACTATTAAAGTAAACAAATAGGTTTGGGTATTACACATTTTAACCCCGGCATAGTTCTCTGCATAAGAATAAGAGAATACAGATTATTAGAAGAAAAGTTGCTTACTCTTTTTGAACAAACATGCATGCTTGCTGAATTTGTTTCATTTATACAGGACATTAGTTAAAACTGAAGTAGTGCAGTAGAATTCATAATATTCTGTTTGCACAATTGCAGTTGCTGTACAAACATGCAGAGGTCCAGAAGAACATGATTTTAAACAGAACTAATGCATTACCGTGCAATATTTCCTCCACCTACGTATGAATGCTTAATTAAGAGGCATAAATCCCTTTAGGATATCTATTTGAATAGAACTAATGCAATGAGATTCAATAACACTGAAGATAAAATTAATGATGAAGAACAGATGTAAGAACAGTGGACTTTTAAAAAAAAAGCAAAACTGGAAATAGCACAAAACATTGTTAACAGGAGATATTTGCATTACATTTCACTCGTGTTTTAACTATAGTCCACTTTTAAAGGAAAGCAAAGTTTCTTTTTAAAAAGTCGCTGGCAAAAGAACTCTATGCTAAACCCACTAGAGCTGTTCTTTTACCATCTTTTTGGCAAGACTTCAGACACATTAGTGTCCTTAGAGCTAGTACAGGGTAATCAGGAAAAAATATGCAATTACCTTTGCTTACAGCATTTCCCTCTGCTCTTTCCTTCAAGAAATAAAAAGAAATACGAATCTATCAGTTCTTACTTAGGGATTAATGCAAGATTTGTGTCTAATGTTCATCTCATGGTGTACTTTCCAGCACAGGCTTTCAACATGACCTGTAGAATAATATTGTGGAACACAAAAGAAAAATAATTTGCCCTCAGCCATTTAAAGTATTACCAGATCCCCACAGATTGAATTTGTTCAAATTGTACTTGTTTTCTTAAACATTAAAATAATAACATAAATGTACAACACACACACACACACACACACACACACACACATCTCTCTCTCTGTATATATATATATATATATATATATATATATATATATATATATATATATATATGTGTGTGTGTGTGTGTGTACCCACACTTTTATTTTTGCTTTCCATGCCATTTCAGGAATAACTAAGGAAAATAAAGTAGCTTGGCTGACTTTTCTACTAGCTTTTAAATGAAAACAATAATCAACATAAGTACCTTGCAGCCCCTTCAGCCTGCAAGACACACATTTTCACAAAATACTTAAAATCATAGGGAGAACACAAAGGAATGTGCAGATGACACCAGGGATTTACATGTGATTCATTACTGTGCAAGATACTGTGTGGACAGAAATCTTATTTGCCATTGTAATGCACTTTAGCTGTTTGTCTCCCACTAGGCAATGCTCTTAAACCAAGTATGTTTTCACTCTGATCACTTGGCCTCTGCAGCAGTTACTTACTTTTTAATTATTGTATTTATTTAGCAGATCTGGGCTATCTTCAGGCTCAGCTTGGGTGAATAAATAAACATAAAAGCAATTAAAAATATATATATTTAAAAGTGAATTCAAATAATATGAAAGTTCCATGCAACACACTAAATGAGATGAATATAAGATTTTGAGTATTACGTAATTAATTATCCATGAAAATTAACACAGAACTATACAACAATGGGGTTAGAAAATGTATAATATAAATGTATATGTTTCCTTTTGTCAAAGGGACTACATAATGCATGAGTATAGGATTCACTGAATTGGGTTATCCAGATCTGCAGGATGCTCTTCAGTTCCCTTTAAAAATGGCAACGGTGAACCTGGCAGATAGTACAACTGTCACTGAGAAAGCTGCCAAGCAGTAAAATGAAACACATAATACATGTAAAGAATTAACCACCCATGGAGAAGAGATTCAGGAGCAATGATGCATTAGTGCTCTCCACACTATCCAGTTTAAGGAATGGGGCAGTTAGTCTATAAGGATCAAGGTGAAGACCAATGATCTGGAGAAAAAGCACTGGTGGAACAATTCAAGAATCATTGACGTGTCCGAAAATTTCCAACGCTAGGACCCAGGCAAGTTAGTGAAGGCTGAGATCATAATATTTCTTAGCCTACTTTATCGCCAGTTACTAAATGAGTGCACCGGATTGTCTCTGTAGAAGCACATTAAATAATATGCCTAATAATAGCATGGTAGAAGCTTATGCAAAATTAAACTACTGAGTCCTGCTCTGTCAATAGCTGGAGTACAGAGATGGAGCTGCAGTTTCAGTGGTGAAGAGCATTTGCATGAACAAACAAAGCGTTCCTTGCCCTCAGGATAACTGTTCATCTCAGGTACCCTGCGTAGTTCTATATTATTGTGAAAGAATGGGAAGTTGGGGTTTAGCTACTAGCAGATGGCGACACTTTCATGGAATTCTCGTTGTATAAATGCTTTATACGTTGTGTCAGTCACCTTCTGATGGATTCCACATACAGTTCTAAGTATAGAGACTTATTCCAACATCGGTTTCCTTTCAGGAAAACTCCTTTAACCAATCTTGCAGAATTGTATGACAAAGTTAGTCTTACTATGGATATGGGTCTCACAGCTGGAATTATTTTTCTGGATCTAAAGAAGGCATTTGAGATCATGTTACATTACTCAATAATAACATTATTAAAATATGAGTTTAACCCTTACTTAATGAAGTAGATTATTAACTGGCTTTCTGATAGATTCCAATGTGTAACCATAGAAGCTGTATATACCAGCTATTTGTGGAGTACCTCCAGTTTGAGTCCTGGGACCCTTTCTCTTTAACTTAATTTTTTCAACAATACCTTTAGATACATCATGCTTGATCAATAAATATGTGTATGATTGTAAAATTGGAATTTATTGCAGTATCAAACAATGATACAAATAATATAAATGTTTTAAGTATTTTTTCTAATTGGGCACATGCTATAGTCTACAATTTAGCCTTGACAAGTGTCAAGTATTGTACTTTGGAGAGCAGACTCCAAGGCAACCTAAAATACTAGATGGAACTCTTTCTTGATGAAAATTTGAGTATAAAGACCTTGGTGTTATTATAACTAACAAACTTTCATTTTAAAAACATGTTAATAGCATTAAACTTGAGACAATGAGATAGATGGGCCTTATGTTAAAGTCCATTTCACTCAGAGATTAAAGGAATATGATTGTGCTATACAAAATTAAGATAAGGCTACTTTTAGAGCATATTAAAATACTTTGCATGTATAAAAGTAGCCAGTTATAGAAATTAGAATCTGCATATAGAAAATAAAATGTTTTCCTAAAGTAAAGAATGTGAGCTACCATAACTGTTGTAAAATTTAAAAAGATCACTGTAAAATTAAATGCATAGATATTTTTGAGGAAAGACACTTTAAGCCCACAAAGTCTGCTATGATGACTGCAATTTCAACAGAATTTGGACATATATTCAAAATCACTAACCCACAAATATCATAATGTTAACGTTTACCTGTAAATGTATAGATACGTAATGTGAGTTATTCCAAATGTTTGGAACAGACTCCTACATAGAGTGAACATTTCTGATAATTTAAAAACATTTAAGTTAAGGAAAACTGTATGCATGGATGGGATATGAGATTTATAACTCTCACATTTTATAGTCAGTGTTTTTTTTTTTTTTTTTGAATGGCTGACAGACCTATAAATACTGGATTATATAACTAATGAATGTATGGACTCAAATGCTCATTATGAGAATAGGGTGATGTCACTTTAGAAATTAGCTAACATAAAAATGCTACAGTCTTCATAAAAGAAATGGTGAACCAGGCCTCGGCTGTCCACTCCTAGCAAGTCTCATGCAAATAAAATAGTAAAAGTATCCTTATACTGAAACTGACCAAGCTGCGTACATTGCAGCACTCCACCTAGAAACCAGCAGTAACAAATTTTTAACAGCTAGTTGTGCCTACAGCCAACAGAGTTAAACACCTGTAGTTGTAAGAGAGGGTGATGATATACCCTTTTTTGCATACTGGACCTGTCACTGCAAGAAATGTAATATTTCCCACATTTCTTAGAAACTTTAGAAGCAATTCAAAGTGCTGTAAGTTACTAAGACATCTTTAACCCGATATACTGCATCAGATACTCATTTCAATGCCTACTTTTTCAACAGCTTATAAGTAGGCTAATCGTGCATCGTGTGTACCACCTTCTTATCTACTGGGACTCTAGCATTCAGTACATAGTAGGTGTCTAGTTCTCTGTGCCTGGAAATGTTTGGCATAATTGACTGCATAGCATATTCAATACATACTGGTGGAAATTTAATTTATTCTGCTTATTTTATTTATAATTTCTGGATGCATCCTTTGACACTCAGACCATTGGAGCTTCACAGTCTTCCTTTCAATGGGCAGGATGGATGCAGAGCATTGAAAAGGTAGTCTCTATGTTTGAGCTCTCTGTCCCACTTCAGGACTTAACAACTACTCAGGAGAGGAGCCTTTAAGTAGCTGACAGTGCATAGAATGAACATCGAAGTCTCAACATTTCTAGTATGTGCTAGTTGAATCTTCACCTAAAGGGTTCCTGTTTTTATCTCTTTTCAGTACTTATTAAGTTGTGGAATGTCTAGCTAGGCTACAACAATCAATCCTGAAATTTAGTCAGAGACAGAGATGAGGAACTGAGAGCACTAAGTACCATCTAATATAGATTTGTCCATCCCTGCTTGGGTATGTTTCATTCTTATCTCTTTCAGACTGGCTCAAACTTGCATAGCTGTCTGCACACTAAAAGCGGGTCCTTGAACTGCATGAGAGACAGCCTTACAGAACTATCTTCAAGTTTATAGAGCTGAGTATATTTTCTGTGTTATTCTGTATTATAGAGCTAAATTGTCTGCTTGATATCTGTGTCTTACTGCTCTGCAAATCTATAGAAAACAGTATATATATTTTTTATAATTTGCACATTTCTTACATCTGTGTTGAAACTGTTCTCATTTCCTGCCTTGTCTTTCAGCTGATATAATTTAGCTAGTGCTGTGTCTCCTTTTAATTAACAACCTGTATTCAAACTGGAACCTTAGTTTGAGAGACAACCTTACAGAACTATCTTCAAGTTTATAGAGCTGAGTATATTTTCTGTGTTATTCTGTATTATAGAGCTAAATTGTCTGCTTGATATCTGTGTCTTACTGCTCTGCAAATCTATAGAAAACAGTATATATATTTTTTTATAATTTGCACATTCCTTACATCTGTGTTGAAACTGTTCTCCCACCCCCCCTCCCTATTCTTGGTTGTAGTTTAAATTTGGTGGCTTTTGCAGTGCCCGCCCCACTGTAGATTTGATCTAAGACACTCCCCCAGAACATCTCTTTACTGCATTCTACCTAATAAACCCTTTCTGCACTTGCTTTAAGTCCTTTTTAATTTAATTACATTTTTTCAAACTGTGTGTGGACTAATATTGCTACATATTCAAGTGTGCCAGCTTGCACTGCATGAGAATTGTATTTACTACTGCTTTTGCTACTTTTCTAAAAAAAAAAAAAAAATTCTTCTGCTTTTACTGTACTTGTGTTTCTTCCTACTTTATTTTGCTTTTGCGTCATCTTAAACGTTCTCAATTGTATTTATTACTGCTTGGTGTAACTCATTCTAAGCCTTTTAGTTTAAACATTTGGGCTTCAGACCAGTTGTTTTACATTGAGAGGGTTTGTGGTCTGCACTGTACTGGCAGAACAGGTAGCTTACCATCCTTCTAAGTTGGGAAATGCTGATTGAGGGCTCAGTGTCTGTTATTCTAAAAGTATATTAATTCTGGTTTAAGCACTTGGGCTTTCAGGCCAGTTATTTTACATTAAGAGGGTTTCGTGGTCTGCACTCTTGTGGGAGGAGAGGCTGGACTCTGCCTTTTGAGCTGGGAATTTCTGGTTGAAGGCTTATAGTGCATGCATATCTGAATTTCTTCTTACTGGAATTGGTACACATTGTTTGCTGTAGCATAGACTAGATCCAGGCCTGCTGAATCTAGCTTGTTTGTATAACTTGAGCACTAATCCAGGCATTATTTAAAGTATTCAGTTGTATTTATTACTGCTTGGTAGTAACTTGGTTAAAGTGCAGCTATCATTCTAAGTCTTTTGGATTAAGCACTTGGGCTTCAGACCAGTTGTTCTACATTAGGAAGGTGTGTGGCATGCACTGTGGTGGCAGGACAGGTAGCTTTCATCCTTCTAAGTTGGGAACTGCTGATTGAGAGCTCAGTGTCTGTTATTCTTAAAGTGTATTAGCTCTGGTTTAAGCACTTGGGCTTCAGGCCAGTTATTTTACATGAAGAAGGTTCATGGTCTGCACTCTTGTGGAAGGAGAGGCTGGACTCTGCCCTTCTGAGCTGGGAATTTTTGGTTAAAGGTTTATAGTGCCTGAATATTTGAACTGTATCTTACTGAAATTGGTACACCTTGTTTGCTGTAGCATAGACTAGATCCAGGCCTGCTGAATCTAGCTTTGTTTGTATGCTTGTTATTTCCCTGGAATGCTAATTCCACCTAAAACGCGGCTTCTCAGCACTTCTGTGGATCCCTAGTGATATCTGCATTGCTTAATGTACTTATTTCCTTGCTTCGCTTGAAAGAAAGTTACTGTTTGTCATTTTTGCATTTAAGTTACCTGTAACACATTGCACTTGTTACCTGGCACTTGCTCACTAAAGCAATTATAAGTCAGCACTAAAAATTAAAAGCACTACACCCTCGCTCTCCATTGGCCCTTGTTTTCAATTATAAAGGAATTCCCAATATTATTCTAGCATGTCCAAAGGTCAGTTGTCAATCTCTTCTCCGGTCCAGCTGGTGAATATGGGAATCTTGAGGCAATGTTACAACTGCCTCATGTACACAGACAACCCTCTCCTCCTCCTCCCAACATATTCCAGCACATGTGAGAGATGCAACCATATAGCCAAACTGGAGGCTAAGCTCTCTCAACTCAGTACTGGCATAACCAGTCAGGAGGAGAAGAAAACCACACTCACTACAATTCCAGTCTCACATAGACCTACCACGACAGCAAACCAAACACATAATCACACAAAAACATACTCGGAGGCTCTAAATAAAGATCTGTCTAAGCAGCAGAGACCTCCAAAGCAGACACCCAAGCAACCGCTACCCCAAAACAAAACACGTGCAACACATATCTCACAAAGCCAGTGTGCCGAACAGTCACAGCCCTTAAGGCTAAACAACACACCTGATACACTTGTAATAGGTGACTCTATCATCAGGCACACTGACGTCCCGCTCACCAGGCTGAACAAGGAGAAGGTCATGATGAGCAGCCTGTCTGGTGCTAGGATCTGCCACATAACACAAGCACTCAGGTCACTCCAAGGCAAGTACAAATATGACTCAGTCATTGTCCATGCTGGTGTGAATGACCTGAGACGTACCTCCCTGGACTACATGAAAAGAGACATAGAGGAGCTCTCTGAGCATGTAGCCCAGGCTGGTAAGACCCTGACCTTGAGTAGCATCTTACCCTCACCAAGAATGATGCCACAATATGAAGACAAGATGATCAATTTCAACAACTGGCTTAAGTATTGGTGTCATTCAAAGGGGATCAAATGCCTGTCAGCTTGGGATGATATGCACGACAAGTCACGATGCTTTGCTAGGGACGGCTTGCACCTGTCACCCCTGGGCTTTCGGATATTGGCAAAGGCTCTTGCTACCCCCATAGTGCCTTTTTTAGGCAAGGCTCAAACGACAAACCCACCTCCATAGGTATCATAAGGGATAAGAAACTAAGAGTAATGCTACTCAACGCTAGAAGTCTAAACCTCAAGATGCACGCACTCGAAACTCTCCTTAGCATGGAGAACATCAATATCTGTGCAGTAACAGAAACCTGGTTCAGGACACCCGAGAGCACCCCAGCACTACCAGGTTATACCTCATACCATGCTTTTCGGCCCCAAAACTTGGACCGAACCACAAAAGGAGGGGGAGTATCGATATTCATCAAAGATACCCACACCTCCAGGTTGGTGGCAAAGCACGAAGCATCAGAGACTATCCATGTGCAACTAACAGTGGGTAAAACTGCCTTCCAGTTTATAGCCTGCTACAGACCACCCGCCCAAACCCAGGAACCCCACTCGGCCTTCCTGAGAACACTGGAAAATATGAAAGTCTCTCCGAACACCATTATATTGGGCGACTTCAACTACCCAAACATAGATTGGGAGCATTACTCTAGCTCCAACACCCTTGCCCAAAGGTTCCTAGAATTCATAAACTCAAATGCTATGGAACAACTTGTTATCACTCCCACAAGAGGGGAAAACATACTGGACCTGATCATCACCAACATGGGGACTCTATGCTCCAGACCAGAAGTGTATCCCTCACTGGTAAGATCAGACCATAAACTGATCTCACTGGATATTCACATCCCGACCCCAGCCCCTGCCCAGAAAGCCACAGTGAAAAACTTCTCTAAAGCAAATTTCACACTCCTCAAAACTGAGGTGGAATCCTTCAAAGCCCCTGGGCCTGTGGAAAATACAGCCCAGACCGCAGAATCCTTTATAAATGCATTCTATGAACACCTTCAGGAATGCATGGATCATGCAATCCCAAATAAAACCAAGACCCAATCCTCCAAAGGCAGACAACCTGTCTGGTGGACCCCAGCCATAAACAAACTATACAATAGAAGGAGGAAGCTACTACATGATAGAGCAAAATCCCAAAAAGGGAAGGCATCTCTGATCAGTATTAGCAAAAAACTAAGGGCACTCATAAAATCGTCAAAGGCCAGCTTTGAGAGAAAAATTGCACAGAACACTAAGGATAATCACAAGGCTTTCTTTAGTTATGTTAGGAACCTGGGTGGGAATTCCCAGATATGCTCAGAATTAGTCCAAAATGACAAAAAATACACTGATCCCACAGACATTGCCAACATCCTAGCTGACAGGTTCAGTGCAAACTCCCCCCCCTCCCCACCAAAAGAGAAAATATCTATCCCAGCAGAGTGCTGCCCCCCTGACATCTCAGATGCTCAGGTGGGAGCCGCCCTCTCCAAAGCAAAAAACACAGCATCAATGGGACCAGACGGTGTCCCAGGCTGCGTCCTACATGAACTCCAAGAAGAGCTAAACCCAAACATAAAACTACTGTTCAGTCTCAGCCTTACTACAGCATATGTACCCAAAGAGTGGCGTACAACAATAGTGGTCCCTCTCCACAAAGGTGGTGCCTCAACAGACCCTGGAAACTATCGCCCCATAAGCCTGACTAGCTTGGTCTGCAAAGCTATGGAAAGGATCATCATGGACCTCATAAATAAAGATATTGGGGACCTACAGACACTGGACCCTACCCAGTTTGGCTTTGTTAAGGGCAGATCCTGCCTCTTAAACCTGGTTGACTTCTTTGAAACAGTCACCAAGGCCATTGTGAAGGGAAGGTGGTCCACACAGCCTATCTGGACCTCACAAAGCCTTGATACAATACCCCACTCGGGCATTATAGATAAGCTCACCAGCTTAAATATAAACCCCTATGTCACTAGATGGGTTGCAAACTGGCTCAAGGACAGAACCCACATGGTTAGAATTGCTGGAGCCATGTCAGACTCCAAACCAGTTACAAGTGGCATCCCACAAGGCTCAGTCCTGGGACCTCTCTTGTTTGGTATATATTTCTCGGAGGTACAGGCCAACACGGAAGGACTGTGGCTGACCAAGTTCGCAGATGACTGCAAATTGGGCGCCATAATCGACTTTCCAGCTGACACAAGCATCCTCCAAAAGGGCCTCATAGAAACAGACAACTGGTTCCAGAGCCATGGCCTCAAGCTAAATGCCAAAAAGTGTATAGTCATCCCCTTTGGCAAAAACAAAGTGCCCACAAATTACCACATAGGTGGTAATCCATTAAGTACAGAAGAAGTAATTAGGGACCCAAGTTGATAGCAATCTCTCATTTGACAACCACGTGGCCAAAGTGGTTAGAAAAACATTTTATATAGCCCACCTAATCATGAAGGGATTCACATCTAGATTAGGGGAGGTCATCGTGCCTCTTTACTCATCCCTCATCAGGCCCATAATTGAGTACAATGCCCCTTTTGGGATGTACCTTACCAAACACCTGCAGCAACTGGAAAGACCCCAAAAGTACCTCACCAAGAGGATCAAAGGGCTCAAACAGATGCCATATGCTGCCTGGTTAAAGAAACTCCAGCTCTACTCAGTGGCATACCGCCTGCTCAGAGGTGACCTGTGCCTGACGTATAAGGCCATGTCCAACCCGGAATTAAGGGACATGCTGCACCTCAGAAAATCCAAATCCCATCGAGCTACATGCTCGAGAGACTTGAACCTCAGCACTGAAATAAATAGGACATGCTGGAGGGACAGATTCATAACCCAGAGGCTCCCTTCACTATGGAATAAAATCCCAGTCCGGGTTAGGCAGAGTCCCTCATTGATTCTCTTCAAGAGGAATCTTGATGAGTGGATGGGAGATCGTAGGTTTACCCCGGGTATCACTTCTGTGTCACTGTTAGACAGAGGCACAGTATACTAACCTCGAAAAAGGGCATAGCAAAATTCATTTAAAATGGGTGGCGAAAGCCAAACACACACTGGCTAGGCTTATAAATGCCCTAGGGCAGATAGCCTAGTATGAACCTATGAACCTATGAACCTAAAAGATATAGTTCAGCCTTACCCTTAAAGCATTCTGGATATTTATGAATGGGGGCATGGGACATTACATGGCATCCATTTGTACAATTGGTGGCTAAAGACAGGGTCTGTCTACTGACAGTTTTTGGTAATGTAATTAGCCTTGTGCTAGCAGTGGCATATGGTTTATGTACAAAGGCAGTACGGGGTTAGAATGTAGTTATTACAGCACTGGCTACATTCTTCGATAGCCCTATCAGACAGCTCAACAGCAGTTTTTGGCTTTTAGGCAAACACATCCACCCCAAGAAAATCAATAGGATTATATTAGTTATTACAAAACTGATTGCAGAAATCTTTAAATACTTGAGGCATATTCCATAAGACTGGCTAAATACTAAACAATTATTGTCATAAACATGCAGGACTGATAAAAAAATACTATATAATGTGGAGAGATTACTAGACTGTAATTTTGATTGTCTCATCAAACTGTAAACATGATAGAAAATGAAATATTACATTTTATAAGGTAATCGGTAGTGTCAACATATATTTATTTTCCTCTGCATACATTAACAGAACACCTGAGACTGTTGTGTATCACATACTTCAGTATAAGAATATATTTTCACTTGTATATCATGTATGGAATGGAATACACATTTGAAGTTATCAGTACTGTTTTACTTCTTCAATATTGTTTTTATGACATCAAATAACTGTTGATATGGTTATGCTTATGTATTTTTCAATAAAGGTATGTTGATCCCTTGAAAAGATGGAGTTGCCTACGGTAGTGACCCTGTAAGATGTCTCCTCTTCTTGTTTCTTTTTCTGTTAAACTAATTCAGTGTCTGTTATTACTTAAATATCACTTTAATGTACATCAAAGTGTGCATAACTTGGTTGCTCAAAAAGCCATGAATTTTGTACAGTGATAGATTTCTTAGATGAGAACTAAAGACACAGGAGTTCTTCCATCAAAGTTCTACACATATGGTAGGATATCTGCTTTCAGACTAAAAACTTCATTATACCAGACTGGAACAACTCTTAATGGTGATGTTTTCTTAGGCAGGGTATTGGAGAGTGTACTGTGTGACCAGATGACATGAGAGTGTTTGGGCATAGGGCTTTTCTGATGGGACAACACTATTCATAATAATCCAGCTGGGATGCACTCTTGAAATCATTTACCTTACATGTAATGTTAAAGGGTTTACCAACTCCATATAAATAAAGACACATTCATGATTGCCTTGACAGTAATAAAATCAATATTGCTTTTTTGAAGACAACTAAACTCGCATGAAATGTACATTTATTTTGGAATAATTAGAATGGTAGAGCTTATCCTGCTTTTCAAACTCTGCCAAAGTGGGAGTTCATAGTACATAGACTATAGTTCACATCACTGCCTCTCTCTAAAACAAGTAAACTGGCCCAAACCCAATAATTCTCTGTTGTACTCACAATTAATTGCAACCTACTGCACAATAATGAAAAACTCCTGTCTCTTCACTCCATCATTCAGCCTTATACTAGTAAGAGACCTGTACACTCTACTGACCAATCATTACTCTCCATAACTAAACCTAACAACAATGTAAGTTACTCCCATTATTCGCACTGACACTGCATTGATAATAGCTGGAATACAATTCCACTCCACTTAAGAACAGTCTGCAACCTGAAAGATGCTAAATTCCAACTAAAGCAATACCTGATAGATAAATGGCTCTGCACCTGTACCACCACAGGTTAAATTGATAGTAACATGGAGTCTCTGCTCCACAAAACATAATGTTCTTTTATCACAACTATGCCCTCCTCTTTCCTCTCTTCTCCTTTACCTTCTTTGTGCCTCCTCCCCTCCTTCCTTTCTTTGAAATGATAACATTTTATATCATCTTCCCCTGTCTTCAATTTTGAACAAGTCTTTATAGTAACAAACTTTCTTACATAAAACTTCATAATCAGTGCATACTGATGACATTGCACTGGTATACCTTCATGAATTAAAAAAAAATGTTCATATACAACTCATATAACTTTTATTTTTAATCAAAACTGTTAGCAAATATCAAGGATGGCTTAATGGAATCATCGCTCATGAATGAAACTGACAATAAATGATGAAACAAGGGAAATGGTGTCTATGATGTCCATGATGTATGTAAAATGGAGATTTTCTCTGTGGGCTACCAATGAAAAAGGGCACTGGTCAGCCATATGGCAATAAATTAATACATAAATAAATACATACACTAGTAAATAAGGACATGGGGCAAGAGCTGCTTCTATCAGTCAAAGATAGACATGAAATAAATAAAAAGCATCATCAAAAAAAGCATGAATTGACTTTTCTAATGAAATTAAATGTGTTTTATCCCTAATGGAGTGCAGTTGTTTACTAGCTAACAGTTGCCTATGGAAGGGTAAGTGTACATCTTAAAGCAATGTACTGCTGGTCAATTCCTATGGACCACAAGAAGATGATATTGGCCCTTTGAAGGAAATGGGATGTAAGTTAACATTATTCTTAAAACTACCTTCCCCAATTGAATTGAAAGAAGATTTTAATACCATTCCACCAATCATTGCACACCCCTAAAAACATAAACTGGATGGAATTATGGAATTCCCCCACTATCTTATATGTCTACAACTTTCCACCATGCGCAAACTTCTCATAAAACCTCAGGATTGCCCTGCTCTAAGTTCCTTATTTTCCCACTACAACCCTAGCAGGTCCCTATGATCTGAGAACCAGCTCCTCCTCCAAATCCACAAACCAAAACTACTTACAGGCCAACTACTTTACTCTTGGGCAAAAGTAAAAAACTTAGAACAGCCTTTCTTTAGCCATTTGCAACATTCATAGCACTGGTTCTTTCAAAACAGCTCTCAGAAACCACCTCCAATCCAAGTGGCTCTGTAACTGCACTAAATCTCCACCTTCCATAACCTAGCTCTCAAATATCCTCCCATCATTCCACATCTCCACATCTGCCCTGTCCTTTCCTCAATTACTTTATTATACTCCTATTATTCTATAACTCATCCTCATCTATCTTCCCAATTCCTTGCCCCTTCTAAATGTACTACATCAAATTCTCTCTTGCTTTTTTATCTCTAATCTTTTTCATATAAATTGCCTTTTTCCCCTTATGCTCATCCTGTCATGTTTACCCTTTCCATTAGCCACCCTCCTCAGCCAGCACACTACATTTTCCCAAATTTCTCTTCTCCTACTCTCTACTCCTATAATTTAGCTGCTAGAAAACTCGTTATATAATTTTAGCTTGAAACTCTCAAACTCATACTATGTACTTGGTATAAAGCAACCTTTTTGCACAGGCATACTAGCTAAGTTCTTGACTTAATTTAACCCATCCTGCTATATTTAACTGTATTGATTATGCTGCATGCTTGTTCCTTTGAATGTTCTACCTTGTAAAAGCTTATTATTTTAGCAATGTATACGTTTTCCATGGAACCTTTCTATCTAATAGATTATAGCAGTTTGTTTATTAGTCTTTGAATGTTCAACCTTGTAAAAATGCTTATCTTTTATGATTTGTATATGTTTTCTGTGGTACTTTTCTCAATGGGCCCCCATTAAAAATGTGCTCTTCTTGGCCCAGTGGACAATCTCAGTAAACAAATGCCAATAAATAAATAAATATCATCTTAGCCTCTTGGAGAAATACAAGGTTAGATCTGCCAGAATCTCTAGATTTTATTCCTCCATGCTGGCTGACTGCCAGTTCATTACAGTTTGCAAAACCTTCCATTCTGATAGAACTGATTACACATGTTGTAATTACTCTTCAAAAGTGGAAAGAAAACCTTACTTTTGGCTGGTTTCCATGGATTTATGGAGTGTAGTATTATTGCCAGCTTCAGACAACAAAGTTTTTCTTAGGCTATGCTGTTTGTCTTAGATTGGATATACTTTATAAGCTGATGATAGCAAGATGCATTGATGGTTATGTATGTGCCAGGCACAGAGGATCTGAGATTATGGATCATGATATATTGGAGAAGGGTTGACAAACTGATATTCAAACTACAAGACAGAGATAAGACTTTGCATTGCTTCAGGAGTTTGGTCAACTTCACCATTTGCTTCATTAGCTAATTTGATATGTGTCAATATTAACTTTAAAGTGGAAACATTTGTTGAAGGATTTGTATTAAGTCTGTAGTAGGTGTGGAACTTGATATATGAAGAATATGAATGAGGATGAAGAAATTTTGGAAGAGGATAGTAAGTGTATGGCCAGGTTTTGCTTTCTAGCTTGACTGACCAATGTGTTGATGAAATGTGTTTTGAACATGGTATAAATATGCAGCAATAGTGAAAGGCTTTACTTTACATGAACTGACAAAACTTTCCAGTAAGTTAACAATGTATATTAAGCAAATGGAAGGAGTTGCAAATGAAGACTGTGAGTTCGTGAATAGTATGATGGCATGCTGGTTATAAAAGAGCATATTCATAACATTATGGATAAATTGGTGGAAACTCATTTGCAGATGAGATGCAGTTAGTAAGAGTATAAGGTAAAACTTGAAGACAGAACCTGAGACTCACTGGAGTGCCTGAAGGAGATGATAAAGACTATTTTATTATGTCACGGAGGAATGAACAGGCAAATTGACTGTCCCAGGGAAAATCATGATTAATATTAGTGCAATATGTCTCTCCGTATTAGAAGGTAAAAAGGAGGACCTACTTTGGTGAATGTAGCAAACTGGCCTATACTATACTATTAAGGGTAGACCAGTGTCCATTGAACTTTGTAAGGTAGCATTATATTTCTGAAATAAATAAAGTGATATCATAAAAAAGCATAAATTGACTTTTCTGATGGAATTAAATGTGTTTTATCCCTAATGGAGTGCAGATGTTTACTATCTAACAGCTGTCAAAGGAAGGGTAAGAGTTATTTTATTTATTTATTTATTTATTTTTTGCTGGGAATAAACTTGAAATTACAGATCAAGCTGATTGAGTTGCTGCAAAGCTGTAATTAGTGACTGGGTCCTATGGGTACGAGGATGACCCTGAAATTCAACTACTTGATAATGAAGGGCTTTGATCTTTCATTTTGGTCCCAGAACTATGTACTGAGAAGCTCAAATTACATTGACTACAAATCATTGTGTTTAACATGATTTGAGCAGGGTATATAAGATTGTTCTTTGTTTCAGTAATAAATATCTGAGGTGGAACTACAACTGTATATTAAAGATTACAATATTATTTACTGAATACTATATGCAATGGTTGTTTTGTATATCTGGTACTTCTTAGTATGCAAATTGCAGATATACACATATTTTTATTATGTTTTTCTAGATATTTATTAATAACTTTGCTTACTGAGCATTTTGTAGAATAAGAAATGCTTATGCTTTTTCTATGATAGAATGTTTTTATGCTTCCCAAAATGAACTGTGAACATACATAAACTCAACACATTTGAGCAGTTTTTACAGTGTTTCAAATATTATAAATAAATAATATTGAATTGCTATTTTTAATAATTTAGCCTATTTATCGTAGTACTGATAGGGATATTACTAAATAATTAGCATTTTATTGCTTTGTGTGTACAATTTCATTGACTGTCTATTACTACTTAATTGTTAAGGACCATAATTTGTTTAGCTGTGTTACTTAGAGGGCTAGAGTAATTAGTAAAGGGATGGAAGATTTTCACAGGTTTTAAATTTTGTCAGTGATTTGCAGTTAGATGGCATGAGGCTTACTTCTTAAGTCACCCTGGTGGTATGTATAGCGAGAGTTGGTAATTATTTGTATGTGTCATAGTGATATGGAAATGGATGAGTGCTGTGACAACATTGGTAGCACTAATATAGTTGTATCTTTTTTAAATGCAGATTGCCTATTGAGGCTACAGACTGTGGTTGTGGATGTAGCATAAGGCACTGAAATTTGAGTTTAATACTAATGATTCTAACATAGCTGAGTGGGTATTCTCACAAATAAGTGCTGGACTTAACATGAATAACTTTCTTTTGTATGGGGTGATCAAGTTATGTCAGTGTAAGAAATAGAATGCTATTAACTAGTCGGCACTTGCATGACTACTTGATTGACTTGTTTATAATTTGAGAATAACACTCTTTCTATTGTGTATGTTTATATATTGATCCATAAGATATGTTGACCAATACTGAAAGCTATTACAAATTTAAATCTTAAATTTTATAAAATGATAATACTCTTTTTAAAAGAACTTAAATTATGCAATTGGTCAATTGTAAAACAACTACCACTATACGAGGCAGTAACACACTTTAATAACACATTCCTGACCATCCTTGACAACCATGCACCTGCTCTATTAGAATTAAAACAAAAGTTGCCCCCGGGTCACTTAAGAAACCAAACTAAAGATCATCCAAAGAAATAATGCCTGGAACACCTGGTGCTCCTCTAAAGCCCCACAAGATCAACTCAAATTTTGACAATATAGGAATGATACAAAAAAATCCATATTACTAAACAAAAATAAAAACTATTTCTGACATCTACAGCAGAAACACCACAACAAGCCATAGAACTTCTGGGCAGATATTACCAAACTCCTCCATCCAGGGCAATCCACATCTCCAACCCTCTCAGCCCCAACCCAAAAATCTCTAGAGTCCATTGCCAACACCTTCAACAGTTTCTTTACAGAAACCATCCAGGCCCTTGCTAGCAAATTTAAACCCACTTGTCCTAATGCTGAAACCCCTAAACCCATTGACATTCTCTCCTTTAGCTTCCAAAAAGTTCAGACATCATTCATTATAGCCCTAATTAAAAAACTCAGACCAACCACCCTTTCAGCTGACCTCCTCCCTGCAGACTACATGTAAAAAGCTGCTGATGTTATAGCATACCCTGTCTCTATTTTGATAAACAGAACCATAACTGAAGGAAGTCTCTATCCCCTCTATCAGGAAAATATCACATGTCATAGCACTCCACAAAGGAGGCAGCTCTATTGAGCTGCCAAACTATAGACCAATAGCTATCCTTTCTCCTCTGGCTACAATTATGGAAAAGTGTATCCATAAACAACTCTTACACTACCATATTCAACATAATCTTCTGGCCAACTCCCAGAATGTATTTAGACCACAGTACAGTACCACCTCAGCCCTCTTCTCCTTTTCTAATGTCATATATTCCAACCGTAACAACAACAAACTATTTTCTGCCCTGTTTCTCAATCTTTCCAAGGCCTTCATCATGGCTAACCACCAGCTACTCTTACTTACCCTAAATAAAATATCCCTAAACAACCATGCCATACAGTGGTTTCAATCTTATCTTAGTGGAAGACAACAGGCTGTCCTTTGGCAGGACAAACTCTACATCCTTCTCCCCATTAACCTTGGTGTCCCTCAAGGCTCCATATTAGGTCCCGTTCTTTTATTCCACTTTATCAATGACCTGCACACTGTAATCCCAGATGCAACCTGTATACAATATGCTGATGACTCCACCCTGATTTGCTCAGCCTCTATCCATACAGATCTCCTTAGTTTAATGCAGAAAACCTTTAATACAGTAGAAAACTGGATCTCTAATCAACAGCTGATATTAACCCTAATAAAACAAAGCTATTGCTCTTCTCCCCTACTCACAAATCCTCTCAACCTTTGTTTACTATAACATCTAACAATGGGACCATAATCTCACCAGATATGTATACCAAACTCCTGGGTGTTATAATAGACAGCAACCTCAAATATGATATGCACGTAAACCAAAATATTAAAACCATTAATAAAAAACTTGGCTCTCTATACAATAACAAACCTTTTCTCACCTCTCTAGCTAGGATTGCCATTGCCCATACCCGTCTGCTTTCAACTCTAATCTATGCCTTGCCAATGCTCACTAACTTGAACAAAACTGATCTCAGAAAACTCTCTAGCTGCTACAATCAAATTGCCAGATTTGCCACATGAATTCCCTATTCCCTACAGGACACACCATTGTCAAAACCTAAACCTCTTAGGATGGCTAGACCTCCCCAGGCTAATTCAATATAATCAACTTACTGTAGCATTCAAGGTCATTAACCATCCAGAAAAAACATCCTCCCTTAAAAAAATTATCCATCCCTACAAAAATGCTAGGTCACTTCATTCCACTACAAAACTTTTGGTTCAGTCTGTTAAAGCTAACAACCTATCTGGAGAATCTTTGTTTGCAAATTCAGTACGCAAAACCTGGAATTTGCTCCCATCTGACCTTACTCTGAACCCCTTACTTAATCAGTTCATAAAATCTAACTCAGTATTTAAAAATTCACTGGTTATGTCCTTTCTCTAACCATGACTAAAGCCTTATCTACTTCCATATCCCTGCAATTTTTTATTTACAGCGACTAACCTCTTACCCTAAAAGGTTTGAAAAGAGAAACTGTAACATCTTTGCAGAGACTCTGTATATAAGCTGCACCTATAGGTTTGATAAGAGAAACTGTAACATAATTGTATATATTTCTGAATATAAACTGTATTCTTTATGGGCTTGAAATGTGAGATTGTAACTTGTATGTTAATACAATATGTTTGAGCATATACTGCAACTTGCTTGTCTTTATCCATTTGCAAGTTTGGAGCTTTTCTCCATGGGCCTCCACTGAAAATGGACATGTATCCAGTCAGACTATCCCGGTCAACAAATGTAAAATAAATAATAAATAATAAACAGATAGATTGCAATTAATACAAATGGTTATTTTTCCCTTGGCATCCAAAAAACAGCTAAAATAGCTCTTCAACAACATACTAAACCATGAGATTTAGGAGTTATTAATTTCCTGGATTTAAATACTTATGTAAAGTCTATTGCTTTTAAAACTATTTTAAATTGGGTAGACCCTTATTACTATTCAAATTAGTAGGGTTTACATATGAGTCTTTTAATGTCAAAAAATGAAAGTTGATGCAACTAATCATATTTGAGAAGACAACCTTTTACGTATTATATTTGTAAAGATTTTTAGTATAAGATTATGTCTCTTACTGAATCCAACCAATTACTAAAAAAAAATCCAAAAATATTATTATATGTAATGTAGATTTGAAACTTTGGTTTGAGTTATTTATTCCCATAAAAATAACTAGAGACTTTCAATAAAAATAATTTAACTTGAATAAATTAATGCAACATGATAAAACTTCATTTGTTGGTAACACTGCTTTATTGATTTAAGAATTAAAGATAAACGATGTATTATAAATTAATATAACTTAGATTCAACCAATGTTAGAACACATGCACAGCAGAAATGCCTCATATTATCACAATCTCAATACAAAAATAAACCAACACTTATCCAGCTCATATTTGAAATAACATATAATGAACATAAAATAGAGAATATCATTTCCAAACTTTATAAAATTCTCATATTTTATAATATCAATAATAGTGACACATTTTGGAAACACATTACTGTAGGACACAATGCACATCTAGCTTTAGATAATAAAAAACAATTACTGAATTCTATAAAACATTCTTCATGGTTGCAAAACTGGAGTACGTTTAACTAAAAGTTTCCATATAGGGCTTTTTTAATGCCTCCAAAATAGGAAGCCAATCTGGTGGTTCCCTGCCATAAACAAACTTTACAACAAAAGGAAGAAACTGTTGCAGAAAAGAGGAAAATCCCAGGATGCAAAAAACTCCCTTACCAGCCTCAGTAAGAAGCTGAGATCCCTCATAAAATCCTCCAAAGCTAGTTATGAAAATAAAATTGCCAAAGATTCCAAAGACAACCACAAGGCATTCTATAACTATGTCAAGAAACTAAATGGCAATGCTCAGATCTGCTCTGAGCTACAACAGAATGGCATTAAATATACTGATCCCAAGGCTATTTCCAATATCCTGGCAGATCGATTCAGTGCCAATTTCACTCCCCTCTCACTCCATAAATGGCCCATCTCAATACCGAAAGATTGCCAAATTCCAGAAATAAAGGCCACACAGGTAAAAAATGCACTCTCCAAAGCTAAGAATACAGCATCCATGGGACCAGATGACATCCTGGGCTGTGTACTACATGAACTACAAAATGAATTGGCACCTCACCTAAGTGTCATGCTTAATCATACCCTCACCTCAGGCTTCGTGCCCACTGAGTGGCACACAGCTACATTTATCCCACTCCACAAGGGGGGAATTCACCTTGGATCGCAGGAACTACTGCCCCATTAGTCTGACAAGCCTGATCTGCAAGGCCATGGAATGTATTATCATGGAACTTATAAACAAAGACATTGGCAATCGTAAAACACTGGACCCCACCCAATTTGGGTTCGTGAAGGGCAGATCATGTCTCCTGAACCTGATTGACTTCTTTGAATCGGTCTCCAGAGCTGTGGATGAGGGTAAGGCAGTCCACACAACCTATCTGGACCTTGCCAAGGCCTTTGACACCATCCCCCACTCTGGAATCATAGATAAACTTACTAAGCTGGGCATTAATCCCTACATCATTCGATGGATTGCCAACTGGCTTACTGACAGAACTCACACTGTAAAAGTAGCTGACTCCAAATCCAGCTCCAGACAAGTGACAAGTGGAGTACCTCAGGGTTCAGTCCTGGGACCTCTCTTATTTGGCATCTATTTCTCTGAAGTACAGGCCAACACTAAGGGACTCTGTCTAACAAAGTCCGCAGATGACTGCAAACTGGGAGCCATTATTGAATTCCCAAAAGATGTGGATACTCCACAAAAGGGCCTTACAGAAACAGATGCTTGGTGCCAGAGCCATGGGCTCAAGCTCAATGCCAAGAAATGTATAGTTATCCCCTTTGGGAAAAAACATGTACCCATGAATTACCATATAGGTGGCAGTACACTAAACACCGAAAGTGTGATAAGAGACTTAGGGACACAGGTCGACAGTGGTCTCACCTTTAATAATCACATCGACACAACAGTCAGGAAATCCTTCTATGTAGCACACCTCATCACTAAGGGCTTTTCATCCAGAAAAAAGGAGGTTATTGTCCCACTGTACTCATCCCTCATTAGACCCATTATAGAATACAACGCCCCATTTGGTATGTACCTCTCAAGACATCTGCAACAACTGGAAAGGCCACAGAAATACCTCACTAAAAGAATCACAGGCCTAAAGCAGATGCCCTATGCTGACCACCTTAAAAAACTTCAGCTATACTCTGTCGCATATCATCTACTCAGAGGCGATCTCTGCTTAAGATACAAGGCCATGTCAATCCCAGAGCTGTTGGACATGCTACACTTAAAGAAATCCCAATCCCTCAGAGCCACACGCTCCAGGGTTCTAAACCTTGTCATCACAATAAACAAAAACATGCTGGAGGGATAGGTTCCTGACCCAGAGACACCCCAGACTCTGGAATAGACTGCCCATACATGTCAAGCAGAGTGCCTCTTTGGCCCTCTTCAAAAGGAACCTTGATAATTGGATGGGAGAAAGGAAATTCACCCCAGGGATCACGTCAGTCACCCTGCTAGACAGGGGTCCAGGAAAGTAAATAGTGTGGGAAGAAATAGCCAGGGAATTGTTATGGCTAGGCTTGTATAGGCCCTAGGGCCGATAGCGTAGTACCAGTCTATGAACCTATGAACCTAATACAATAGACAAATTTAATAATGAAAAAAAACATTGAATGTTGGAGATGTTTGAAATATTGTCAAGCAGACTGGGAGCATATATTTTTTGACTGCTCACCTTTTGGAAGGAGGTAGAAGCTTTCTTAAAAGCATTATGGTTTGGTTTCTTTTCTTTATCAAAAATGCTAGTTTTATTCAGTATAACAAGATCAACTAAAATGGGCAAATAAACTATCTATTCTGTACAATTTTGGGTGTGGCAAGGAAAAACATAACAAGGAAGTTGGAAAGTCATCACCACATCATTTTGAAGAATTTTTGACTTCATTAAAAGAAGTGGCCACCAACAAAATCAGGATAAAGGAAAGCAGATTATATCCTAGGAATATTCATATAAGTCCTTGGACTAAAGTGTTTTCAGTTATTGAATTATTGCAGAATATGCATACCTCCACAAATTGATAATTATATGTTTAACTGTACATCAATCTAGGAATTGATAGAGTAGCTTATTTATTATGTTTTATTATTAAATCTTGTAATAAATAATTCAGGAAATGATGTATATATTGTAAATAGCTTTTTCTAAGTTTCTTTAATTTCTCAATACGTCTCAAACTCTGTGAATATATGTATCAATATAAGTCAAAGTGGGATTGTCAGAGAGATGAAGAAAGTAGACAGGAGTATGAGGAAATGAGGTGCATGGCAAAGAGAGAGATGGCAAAGGCTAAGGATGAAGTGTATGGCACGTTGTATAAAAGGCTGGGCACTAAGGAGGGAGAAAAGGGTCTGTACCGATTGGCTAGACAGAGGGACTGAGCTAGTAAAGATGTGCAGCAGGTAAGGGTGAGATCAGACAGGAGTCCCCATGGACTATGATGTTTGCAGATGATATTGTGATCTGTAGTGAGAGTAGGGACCAGGTTGAGAAGACCCTGGAGAGGTGGCGATATGCTCTAGAGAGAAGAGGAATGAAGGTCAGCAGGACTAAGACAGAATATATGTGTGTGAATAAGAGGGAGGATAGAGGAATGGTGAGGATGCAGGGAGTAGAGGTGGTGAAGGTGGATGAGTTTAAGTACTTGGGATCAACAGTTCAGAGTTATGGTGAGTGTGGAAGAGAGGTGAAGAAGAGAGTACAGGCCGGATGGAGTGGGTGGAGAAGAGTGTCAGGAGTGATTTGTGACAGACGGGTACCAGTAAGAGTGAAAGGGAAGGTCTACAAGAGGGTAGTGATTCCAGCTATGTTATATGGGTTGGAGACAGTGGCGTTGACAAAAAGGCAGGAGTTAGAGATGGATGTGGCAGAGTTAAAGATGTTAAGATTTGCACTGGGTGTGACGAAGGTGGACAGGATTAGGAATAAGTATATTAGAGGGTCAGCCCAGGTTGGAAGGTTTGGAGACAAAGCCAGAAAGGCAATATTACATTGGTTTGGACATGTGCTGAGGAGGGATGCTGAGTATATTGGGAAAAAGATGCTAAGGATGAAGCTACCAGGTAAAAGGAAAAGAGGAAGGCCTAAGATAAGGTTTATGGATGTGGTGAGAGAGGACATGCAGGTGGTTGGTGTGACAGAGACAGATGCAGAGGACAGGAAGAAATGGAAACAGATGATCAGCTGTGGTGACCCCTAACGGGAGCAGCTAAAAGAAGAAGAAGACAAAGAAGAAGAAGAAGAAGATAAGTCATAATAAAGATTTTAATAAAAAGTCTTGAACTTAAATATACAAAAAAAGATATGTTTACCTTCTGCTTTGGTCATGGTCACACTGGAAGGTTTTGTAGCTAAGGGAATCACTTGCCCCCTTGGTCAGATTTCACTGAGTTATGCTGTTTTTTTTCTAATGGGATTAAGTAATTTTACTGTGTTCTAGGACAGATGTTTATCGAGTGTGTATATATCAACAGGCTTTTATGGCAGGAATGTCAAAGATCATGTGATTTTAGATAGTTGACCAGTTGTGCTAATCTAAAACACTATATGATTAACATATATGATGCAATAGTTGTATTCCACTATTGCTCATTAATGGGGATTGTTTTGGGTTGTTATAAATGGTTTGCTTAAGACACTGTCATCTGTTTTACTGGAAAGTATATGATGAACTGATACTTTGTTTCTGTTAGACAATCCAATGTATTGCATAGTAAAGCTTAAGAATAGTTGCATTTGAAATGTGAAATTATTGTGGTTGATTAATTATTAAGGAAATAAAGGGTATTAAGAAGAAACAGATCAAGGTTTATTTTCCATAAAGTCATGTTTGATTGTTGTAGCAAGTCTTGTTTGAAAGGTGTTAAAATTGTTAAGATATATTTATGTGGGTATTCTACTTGGAATATATTAAGAATATGATGGGCAGGACTACTGAAGATGATTACAAAAACATTATTTTATAGAAGTGTGTCTAATCATGTGTCTAGTCATGTTTAGATGTAGGATTTATTGTCAAATCTTTGTTCCACTATCACAATGTATGTGGCAGTTATTAGCAAGCAAACTGATAATTAACTTGCATATGCTTAAGAGTGACTGGGGTGACTGAGCAGACACATACAGAGGCCATCACGGAAATGCTGACGACACCACATCTGATATTGGAATGTCTATTAGTGGGGTAAGGGTGGTTACAGTTTCAAGAGGAAGGTAACAATTTATCCTGCTACACAGCTTCTTCTGACTAGTCAGTTTTATAGTTAGGTCAAATCCAATCTTATATTGTTGAAAGGAATACTTATGTTAATTGGTGTAAGTGCTTTATAAGAGATTGTGCACTGTTGGTTATTATGCATATTTTAAAGTGTCATGCTATGAGAAGATTTTAAATACTAAACATGCTACTGAGTCATTGTAAGTTCACTTGAGTGTTCTAAACCCAACAGTGGAGGAAAATACATGTCTGGAAAGTATCATTTTAACTTAGGTCACAACAGAAAAAAAATGTATGCTGTAAATAAGGAGACTCCCCTGGTAAAGGTTGTTATCCCAATAGAGGCACTTTTGGCAAGGTTTCAAGCATGGACAGTTTGTCAGGCATTTTTACTGAATTTAGCAACTCCTTGCAACAAGCCTATTGTTGTTATACCATCAAACCCAGGACTAGCATCTACTCCCATATATATTAATTGTAACTGTGTTCCTGCTTGAAAAGGAGGAGAGGCCTGTTGTTGTCGAACCATATACCTTTACCTCACCTACCCTGTCTAACAGGTATGAACCTTCAAGGGTTTATAAAGGAGAAGGAAGGTGGGTCAAATCTAATTAGGTCATTGCTTAAGATATGACATTTAGTAACACGTGACAAACTAAAGAGGCCTTCATTTCCTGGCTTTCACAGTGCTTTTCTCTCCACTGATTTGAATTTCCTGTTTGATGCCTTAGTATAATTTGGCATTTGAGGAAATTTCCTTACGTGGTTTAAGATTTTATATAAAGATCCTTTGTTCCATCTCACTATGAATGATAGCTTCTTCTATTCATTCGTCATGGTAAGGAACAAGACAGGTTGCCCACTGTTTGACCGCTGTTTACTATGTAAATGAAGTGTTTTAAACTTCATGATTTGAGGTTGCACTCACTAGGATAACATATGCATGGGTATATAAAATCTGTCATAGCAAATTGGTCTGGTGATGATTGTGTAATAAGGCTGCAATATCAGCAGTTAAGACTACCTGTGTTGTGAGCAATGTGTTACAATGATTTGCCTTGCAGTATAAGATGAAGGTGAATTTGTCCAAATTTCACCAATTCCCCTGAATGAAAGAGGGGCAAGTTAGGCTTATGAAGTGCAGTGAGGAAGAATATCAGCTGGTGGCACTAATTATACACTTGGGTATCAACTTGACAAGATGCAAGCAAGAGCTAAATAAGAAAAACTGCCCCCCCCCTCCTCGACAGAATGGAAATCCTTAAAGCTACTCTCCTTTGCCAGAGTTAATGCTATGAAAATGACATCAACAGAGTTCATGTTCTTCTGTATTTGCTCCTGCCTAAACAATTTTAACTGAATAGGTGAGGAAGCAACCAAAGAGACAAACAGATTTTGGTCTCAAACAAACCCAGACTATCACTCCATGAGTTGATATGTCTTGTTAAGATAGAAAGTCTGGTGATATCATATATAACTTCTAGATATAACCACGCTTATTTGCTAGGTATAGGCAATATTTGAGAGCTGTTTTATAGTGAAAGCTATAGTTTAAAGCTACATTATTGATGCCTAAAGGAAAAGAAAGTTCTACAATTTGGAGGAGCTGAATATATGGGTTCTCTAAGGACTTACTATGCTTTTATGGAAACATGGGAAAGAATACGGGGCTCAGCTAATGTGTGAGTGGATCAAAAAAAGATTTGGGAGAAAGAAAGGGTTCATGCAAGCTTAATGTTTCGGAGGTATCTGTTAATCCCTGGCACGTTAAGGTTCATCAATGTTAAATAATTGCCAGGGACATTAATAGACAAAGCCTGAATAGAGAGCAATATCTCCAGCTTCAAGTAAAATCTTCTATTTTGGAATATTCAGCAACCCAAGGGCAGCTGCAGCTTCTAATCTTACCACAGGACCTTCTCCAGATGTCTCAGTACAAAATTAATGGGATGCATAATACTTTGCAGCTGCACTAACCATTCCCTTCCAACTACTAGGAGACACAGACTGGTAAACAATGGTTAGAAAAACTTGTGGAACCATATAAGTGGGCCAGTTAGAGTTCAAAACTCTTTTCCTGATGTCCACATTTTTGTGTGCTGGACACACTTACCATGTGTCAGTACTGACAGAAGCAAAATATTGTTTCCTGAGATGCAGATGTCTCAGTGCACTGTCATTTTTTGGTGCCATGTCTGCTGTAGTACACCTGGGGAGCACAGGTGAATCAGTGTGTGCATAAGACAGTCCACACTGGACAAGGTCCACTTTCTCGCTTTGTCCACAATTCCTGTTGTAAGCACTGACTTGTGCAGTGCAGTAACATTACTCTTACAGCACTGTGCCAGACTATGTTATGCATGGATATGTGAACTATGTTATGCATAGGTATGTAATCCACATACATTGGCCCTTGATGCAGTATTTCCCAATAAAGCTACAGGCCCATCTTCCCCTGAGATCCATTGCCATGTGGATATGCAACATAGATTCCCAGTGCTCACACTGGATTTTCAGCCCCTACAAGTATGGCAGCTACCATTCCTGTTTTCCATGGTCTGCTCTTTTGTCACCCCCAAAAGACAACAATTTGTCAAGCTTGGACTCTGACACATAGTTGTCTGTTCTACTGACCAGGGAACAACTGTTTAGCCTGTTCTTGTGGCTTAGCTGTTTGGACATGGCCATCCCCAGCACTGCAACATTTCTGCCTGTTCCCTGTGCCCTGACAATGCTGCAACCCTCCACCCTAACAGAGTCTGACATGCCTCTGCCAGACCACTGCAGTGTTTGCACACAGCAACCAGTATAGTGTGACAGCCATATACCCTGGAGTTTTTCCTGCAATATGGTTGGTATTGTCAGTCTCTTATCTGATTTAGATGTCCCTGTATTTTGTTATTCTTTAATATCCTATGTCTCCAATATTCTCTCCATTTCTGTAGTGTAGCCCCTCTCAGTTTAATTTTTCCAAGTCTTTTAAGTTTCTAATGCCATGATGGGCATTGACTCACATTCCTAAGTCAGGGTACTATTACAGTTCAAGAAATTAGTTTAATTTCATTCTTTGATGTTAGTCAACGGTGCCCTTCAAAGCATCCGCTCCTTTCCCAGTATTGCCTTATTCTGTAATTCATTCAGGTTACATATACTGATAACAATCCAAGTTCAACTGTAAATTCTTTTTTAATAAACTCATTGATCTTACTACTATTGGACCTGTCTGACTACCTTTCTTCCACACTGCTCTCATTTCTAACTGCAAATCCTGATATTTTATGACTTTGCATCTCTCTCTGTACAAAAGACACTGTAACCGCTGGGTAGAGACATTTCAATATCAATTCTACTTTTGTCTTTTCTTCATGGATTTCTATATCTGACTTTTTCACATCTATTTTTTTGAATTGTTGGTTAAAGGTGATCCCATGTGATATGCACTTCATCATTCTCTATAATGGGGACAGTATAGTGATACAGTGGATAACATTGTTGTCTCACAGCAAAAGGTTCTCCAGTTTGATTCTCTGCTGGGGTGCCTTCTGTGTGGAGTCTGCAGGTCATCCCTTTATTTGCATGGATTTTATGAGGGTGGTCTGGCTTACTCCCACATACCCAGTGGCATAGCTGGTTCAGCCAGCACCATGGGCCAATTCCAAGAACCAACTCTCCACCCCCTCAGCTCTTCAACATTGTACAGAATCAACATATTACAGCATATTACAGTTAAATCTACAACCTCCAGCTCTCTCATTGAAGACGAAAAAAAAATAATGCTGCTTCTATTGACACATTAACCAGGTGGCAAGATGCATGATATACACTCCTTCCTCCTTCCCCAGTCATTCAGGTCATGTTTCTCTGCCCTGCCCCCAACCCTCCTTCAACATATTCTATTAAGAAAAGATCTACTTTTCAACTGTAGCAAACTACAAAGTGGTTTGCCACTGTTTTATGGGCCCTGTAATGTAATTGATCAATGGAGACTATGTTATACATATGTAAGCATTACTTTATCCATGAATGTGAAATGCTATGAAATGCTTTTTTTGTAATCTTCTCTTACTATACTTAAATTCTTCCCCTTCTTACTGTTCTCTATCATGGCTTTAATTAGAAACAAATTATACTCTGTGACTTTGTAGCCCCTTTCACAGTATCATGACTGTACTCTTCATCAAACAATTTCAGGGCTTGTAGTAATTTGATTATGCTAATGAGGTAATATAGTAAAGTTTTCTCTGAATCTCATCAGCACTGCTATTTGTTATCTATCCTATTATGTGCTATGAGACTCAGGCTGCCTGATGTACATGCACTGTGACCAGTTGTGGTGTATGGGACTTTGTAGCTGAGATGCAGTACCACTTATCTACAGTGTGGTAATAGCCACGGACATCCAGCTACCCAGCTCATAATGAATGCACTCAGGCATGTAGGAAAAGTAGACTATCCATACCTGTGGGGCATCACCATGCAGCTGACATGCTGGACCATTCTACTGACCACATGCATCACTCTTTCATATGCTGGCATCAAACATCTGTTCATCTTCTTTCTTCTTCTTCTTCTTCTTCTTCTTCTTTCGGCTTTTCCCGGTTAGGGATCACCACAGCGGATCACTGTCCGCTCGTGATTGGCAGTGGAGTTTTACAGTGTCGAGTTGCCAGCCTGGCGCCCAACCTTCCACAGAAGGCACCACATCAAACATCTGTTCATCCTGTTGATAAATGTCACATGGTGTCTGTGACATTTGGCATCATGACTCTGCTATTATTTATGTCACATGGTGTCTGTGACATTTGGCATCATGACGCCGCTATTATTTTCAGGCCTGGACTTGGCCTGTCAAGACTGAGATCAGGTGGCATAATGGTTCAAGTTGTTGCCTCCCCTGTATAAGGTTCAGCTTTGACTTTGGACCAATTGCTTGTATAGAGTTTGCATATTCTCCCTGTGTCTGTGAGAATCCTCCCACCTCCCAAAAACATGCTGAGTGTTTCTACCTCAAAACTCACCCAGTAATGGAGTTGTGGGCTACAGCACATGTCTAGATGCTGCCTGTAAGGACGAAGAGTTGTATAGACCAACCACTTTGGGCATTAACTATGGAGCACATCATCCTCAAGCTAGCAGAACATGGATCACAGACTGCTCACTATATCAAGGCTAGCTACTCAACAGTGTAAAAATTGGTTGTAGGTGATTCGGTCATTTTGACTATTTTTTTTCAAATGAGCATGGGTAAGTATGTTCAGGATCTGACCTATGCCAGGACCCATGCTAATGCTAGGAGAAACGTATGTGCCCCTATTGGCCAGTGTATGCCCACCATAAAGCCCGGCAGCCCTGGGTCAATAAACTACTGGCTGGCTGAAGCCCAGTTTCTCAGCTTGGGTTACCTGGGATAGCTCTTTGAGTGAAAGCTGGATGTAAAACTAATGAACCTGCCAAACATGAGCTAAGAATGACTACACTCAATGTAGGCTCACTGACAGGATGCAACTTGGAAGTGATGACATGATTGTAAGGAGGCTGGGCATCATATGTATGTAGGAGACAAGATGGAAGGGTAGTGTAGCAAAGTCACTTGGCTTGGGATTCAGAACCTACTACTTAGGAGGAGGATTAACTAGAAATGGTGTGGGAATTGTGGTAAGGGAGAAACTTCAGAAGACAGTGAGGGATGTCATCATAATCTGTGATAGATTCATGCCAATCAGTAAGGATAGGGTACTCTTCATATTCTCAGCATATGCCGCATAGCAGGGTTGTGACGGTGAGGACAAGAGTGCATTTAGACAGCAGTTGCAGGACTTACTAGATAAAACAGGACTATGTAAATTGGTGACAAGAGCAGGATATGAGCACTGCTTGTGTCCACATGGGTGGGGCTACAGGAATAAAGAAGGAGAGACTGTTCTAGACTTCTACCTGGCAAATGGCTTGATAGTAGCCAACATATGGTTCAGCAAGAGAGACAGTCTCAAGTTCATATACATGTGTCACCAGCATGCAACTCAGGTAGACTTCCTCCTAATAAAGAAAGAACACTGGATTAGAATCAGTAATTGCAAAGTTATCCCCAGTGAAACAGTCACTCCACAATATACACCACTGGTTTCCACAATAAGCTGCAAGCAGTGGTCAGAGAAGGCTCTAAGGTCAACAGAGTCTAGGCTGAAGACCAGGACGTTGACTGTAGAGGAAGCACAGCAGTATAAGGAATTACTCAGGGGTCTAGCAACACAAGAAGATGAGGAAATAGGTGGAGTTGAACATAATGGCAGCACCTCAAAACAGCATGTGTTAGGACTACAGAACAGATATGTAACTGAGCCAGGTATGGCCATTATGTAAATAAGGAAAACTGTTTCTGGAATGCAGACATCTAGGAAATCATCAAAAGAAAGAAGGAGTTCAGGAAAAAAGTTGGAGGTAATAATGACGAACAAGGCTTGAACGATTACTGGTCGGCTAGCAAAGATAATAAAAGAGTTGCAATAGCAAACAGCAAGGCATCAGATGTACTTTCCAGCTTCTGGAAAGTAACTCAGTAAATGGCAGTAAGAACCTCTATCAGGTTACAAGGCCTAAACAAAAAGATAAAGAAGATAGTTAGACACCTTTCATAAGGGATGCCAGCAATAATCTGCTCACCAGCCCATAGGACATCAAAAGAAGATGGAAGCAGTACTTCCAGCAGCTTCTGAATGAAGAAAAACCCTCAGAAGTTGTATTGCCTAAGACACAGCCTACAATAAAAGAAAAGAAGGAGCCTACCATAGAAGAAGTAAGAACAGCACTGAGGAAAATGAAGTCATGGAAAGTAGCAGGCTCAGATAAGGTCACATCAGATATGAGCAAGCTGTTGAATGAGTTAGGGGAGAAATGGCTCCTGAGGGTACTCATAGCAGTATGAAGAGAAAGGCATATCCCAGATGACTGGAGAATAAGTATACTAGTGCCAGTGTATAAGAACAAAGGAGACATTTAAAACTATTGACAGTACAACAGTATCAAATTCCTGTCACACTGCATGAAAGTCCAGGAAAGGGTGATTGGTAAATGAATACAAAGAGTAGTAGAAAGTAAGATGGGAGATGAGCAATTTGGATTTAGATCAGGATGCAGCACAACTGACCCGATATTTGCAATAAGGGAGATGGTTGAGAAGAAGCTAGAGATGAAGAAAGAGTCCAATTAAGCATTCATAGACTTGGAGAAAGCATATGACAAGGTCTCAAGAAAGCTGATTTAGGCAGTCTTGTGATGGTTCAAAGTTCCAGAAACATCACTGAATTGGTGCAGACTATGTACAAAGACCCAATGACTCAATTATGAACAGTGTTTGGACTCAAACAGGGTTTACCAGTGAGAGTGGGTGTGCATCAGGTTTCAGCACTGAGCCCAATGCCATTCATACTGGTGATGGACTACATTAGCAAACTGGTTTGAAGGAACAGGTCAACAAGGTTGTTACAGTATGGCATTACAGGCAGACTCTGACCAAGAACCTCAGCAAAGGACAGAGGAATGGAATGCAAAACTGAAGGCAGATGGGTTGAAACTGAGTAGAGATAAGACAGTTATAATAGCAGTAAATGGGGGAATCAGAAGAAGCTGAGAATTGAGATAGAAGGGAAAGTTGTATAACAGGTTAACAGCTTCAAGTATCCGGGATGGGTGGCTGAGGAAAAGGGAAGTCTGAATGAGGAAGTCAAAGCTAGAATCAGGGGTTGGGAGGATGCAGCCAACTGTCACTGAGTGTTAGGGGTAGTTTATGACAGAAGAATGCCAAAGAAGCTGAAAACTAAGGTATACTAAACAGTGATGGACCAGGACTACCGTATGGTACAAAAATCTAGGCAGTAAAGGCACAGCAGTTGAGGAAGCTAGAGGTCATGGAGATGAAGTGTCTGAGATGACTGGAGGATGCACACTGTGGGACAAATAAAGAAATAAGGACATCACAGCAGAAGCCAAAGTAGCACCAATTACAGGCAAAGTCTAGGAGAACAGATTACAGTAGTTCAGGCAGCACATTTCACATGTGCAGAAAAGCAGAAGTCAGTCTGGTGAAGAAGATTTGGGACAGACAGGAAGAAGTCAAGAGGAAACAATGGCATCTGGTAAAGAGGTGAATGTATTATGTGACAGAAGACCTGTGACAGTCTGGCATGAGTGTTGAAGAAGGCAGGCAAGTGGCACTGAATCAAGAGAGATGGCAACAGTTGACACAGCACCCTGACTCCATGTAGGAAAATGGGGAAAAAAAGGAGTTGATGAATTGGCCTGTCAAACTGGCACTGCCTTTGCAGGATCTGAATGTGGTATAACTATTGTGTGGGGAAACAGACACAATAAAATCTTGCTTTACCTGTTGGACATGCATTATAGGGACCACCTGCTGGAGTACAGCCAGTAAGGGCCCTGTACAAACCTGATGCCTGGCTTGTTAGTGTGGTGAGTCATGGCATGAACATCACTGAATCTGGTGAGCACACTGCCAGGATGAACATAGCATCTGAAGACGCATCACTCTAATCTCTGTCTTCTTCAGTGAGAAGAAGAGGTTAGGTAGAGAAAGCCTATTACAGTAAGGATCATTTAATGCTATGTCATTTTATAGCTGACCTCACGTCATATCTTTTGGCAGTTTTTGATGCTCACAGTTATGCTATGCTCATTAATTCTATTACGTGGTTTTACAGCAGCATTCAAGAAGATAAGAGAAAATCTGTTTACCTGGCAGAGATGGTAGGCCTGACTCTCCAGGCATTGGGGTAAGTGTACAGTATTACTGCCAGACCTGTATACCTCTGTTTCACCTGCTTATCATAGCACTGCCAGATTTTGCTTTTCTCCTTGAAAGCCAATCATTGCATATTTGCTCACTGTTTGTAGGACTACTGTATGGTGTAAATGCATTTGTGCCTGTGTTGCTGACTCTACTTGTTCCAGTTATTTCTGACTTTGCCATCTGTATGCCAACTATAGTGACTTTGCATGCACCCATGTAATTAGTCTGTTTTTCCCTTTTTCTACTACTTTTACAGTTTGTTGTTCACTGTTTTATAGTTATGTGATTATCATTGTATAGGTGCTTACTATCTTTGTAATATTGCAATTCTATAGTGCATTTGTGCCAGTGCCAATGTCCTTCATTGTGCCAGTTATTTCTGAAATGGCATAGGCATGACACCTATAATGAAGCTATGTACATTTGCACTGAGACTGAATTTTCCAGCTAGATTATTGCAGTGGTGATTACTTGTCCATTGCCTATTCATATTGTTATTATTAGGCATGGCCTGTGTGGTATGTGCCAAACTGTGCAACACAACTCTGCATTTACCACAATGTGTATGACAACTCCACATGCAGACGTTTTCAACAGGGCTGTAAATTGTATTTCTACCATTTGGATATTGCTTCCTTGCTCTGTTGTCCTTTCCACACACATGCTTGCTCTCTCTCTCTCTCTCACACATACTTTCACACGCACACACACACACACACACACACACACACACACACACACACACACACACACACACACACACACACACAACACGCACACACACACACACACACACACACACACACACACACACACACACACACACACACACACACACACACACACACACACACACACACACACACACACACACACACACTGCACATATACTGATTAGGATCAGTAATCTGTGGAACTGTCCACAATGGTAGCTGAAGCACAACCAGTCATCCCCCAGTGTTATCCCTCTGTCATATGATTATATATCACCATTGCAGTGCTGACTTTTATTTCCTTCCAGCCCATGCCACACCATACTAACTATTGTTTTTTTATCCTGTTCTTTTTATTTCAGCAGTGCTCTTCATTTTTATTATATTAATTTTTTGTTGCTTTGTTTCTCTTCATTTTTGTTCATTTATGTTGCAGTTTCAGCTGTGAATTAGAACAGAGTGTGGTAGTGACTGCCTCCTCAGCATCTGCCAGGTCCCCAGTAGTCCCCAAGCCAGCTTTTCAGCAGGGAGTCAAAGGCCATCCTGTCAGAGATAACTTGTATGTTTCACCGGTAACCTCTGGTGCTACTTTTCCAGTGAGGGAGGTGCATGTTCTTCCACCAGGGAGTGCCATGTATGGATCTTTTTGGGTTAGTCAGCAGAATGTACACCTGATGTTCAAGCTGAAGTAGACCAGATTGGGTTGGCACCTTGGAGTGCATCATCATGCAGCTGGCAGAGTCACATAGCCGTATGCCTTGACTAATGGACCACCAGTGGTAGAGCCCACCCATGATGCGAGCCACAGTGGCAACTGAATTCTGGGTAAGTTCCCTGCTGGGACAGCTTGACTGATGGTCCTTATTTCACCTTATCCTCCATCATGGTGTTCCCCTTCACTGTGCATCCATCACCCTACCCTGTTTTGTGTCCAGTCCTCTCCATCACCATGTGTCCACCAACTGTATCTTTGTCTCCTTCTCCTTTTGTTTCAGCACCTTCCCTGATAGCCTTTGGGTTATATGATTTTGTGCCTGTTTCTGCTGCCAAGCCTATATCCTCCTTTCTACGCATATCATTTCCTCTGCTCCCCACACACTCTACCATTCTTCTCTAAAAAAGCCACCTACCCCATAAAAGGAACTATCCTTCTTCTCTTACATCATGCTAGTTTTTATTTCCTATGTCTTTCTGTGTATTTTTCTGCTTGATCTTCACCCTTTCTGATTGCTCTAGCACTCCAGTTCCTTCTTATTTATAAAACAAATATTGTTATCTCTTTGCTGTATAGCCATTGTATGGGATCTCAGCCGTGACCATGTGCATATATGAAGTGCTTTGATGTGCATCTGTGCATGTATCATAGTGAGCATGCTACACCTATGCCCATGACCCAGGATCACATGACTTGTCATACCATGGTCTAGTCACCTGCGCAATGACTGCCATTTTTGTGAATGCATGGTATCATTATGCAATACTGTGCCCAGTACATCTGCACTGTGTTAGCACTTATGCATAGCTAATCCCCATTCAGACCACATCTCACAATTCCACTTGTGCTATTTATAACAGTCTAATTACATTACTGCACTTTCCAAATACCACCCCTCAATATCTGCAGTTATAATGGTAACATTTAGAGCATAGTACAGTACAGTTTCATGTATGTTTTATATCAATGTCAGTAAGTATATATAAAGAGGTTAAGACACACAATGCTATGTTGCAAATCATTGGCAAAACATTTATACTGTAGAAGGCAGTTCTAGGTTTGTTGAATACATAGTTATTACAAAGTAGACATTTATTCTGCAGGCTAAATATGTAGAAGAACTCACATTCAGGTTGCCTGCAGAATCTATTGAATATTTTGACTTTTTAGAACTGTACATATTTATTAAAATGTATGTCAAATATTTCTATTTGAATATGCCAGTAAATTAATTTTGTCATAAGATGAATATGCCAGGTTTAAGGTATTGTGTGCTATAAGGGTTGAATGTATCAATGCCTTTAAAACAGCTGAATTTATTTATGTAACGTGTTTGTGTTATTTTCTTGAAGTCTTTATAATTAATTTTCTTATTTCTGCTGGAAGATAATTCCAGGTCACTAGCAAATCTTCAAATGCTGTTTAGAAAGTTAAGTGCCATCATCATGGGGCCTCTGGAAGTGGGGGGAATTTTTAGTTCTAGTTTGTTTGTTAGTTAGTGGCAGGCAGTTTTGAGCACAAATGAGTCTGAACTCTGGGATAGGAAGCAAAAGGGTGCCATGAGCCATGGCAATGAGTAGGTTTGCTTTTTGAAGTGTAGTACAGTAATGGTGAAGTTTAAATGAACTATTAATGAATTTGCTCATATTTGTTTACCTTGGAAGTGGTAGGCATTTTGAGAAGAACAAATTGTAATTAAGGAAAGGGTATATTTATGCTTGGATATAAAGACATCTGAGATGGAGTATCCTATAATGCGATATGTATTTACTTTAGAAGTATTACATCAGTGTACAAGATAAAATGTTAAAGAAGGGCCCATGGTAAAGTCCTAGTATTGTATCAATCAATCTTTTTAATCTATGAGTTGTCAAGGGCTTAGATAAGTTAAGATAAGTTGTTCTGAGCTTGGATTTGTGTTAAGTATTTTCACTTGGAATCTAGCAAGTCTTTGTTAATAACATCTCTTATTACTATTTTGCCTTTGCTGATAAGTTTCAGGATCTCATTTATGATGGATTCAAATATCTTTAGGCATTATGGGGTATGCATGCATACTACTGCAGTATATAGTTTTAAATGAGTACATATTATAAGTGATGATACCATCCAGATGGGGGGATTTTCATTTAAATCAATATTTAAGCAGTCTAGGTGGTGCAGCAGGTAGGGCACTTGCCTTTAGTGCAGCAGGCTGTGGGTTCTGTTATCGCACTAGGTAAACCGAGTGCTGACACTGCAGTGCAGCAGCAGGGGGATACTGTCCTCCTGAATATGCCACCCTTCAGATGAGATGTTAAACCAAGACTCCATCTGCTTGAGCTGGTGGTAGCTCAGCTGGATGAGAAAGATCCCACAGCACCTATCAAAATGAGAAGGGGTCCTTTATTTGCATCTTTTTACATTATGTACATATTTACATGTTAAAAATATATAGATATTTACAGTTATACGATTATTTAAGTCACTTTCATTTTCATTTTTCTATACATAATATAGTGTCCTTATATACATACTTCTCAAGTTTGACCGCTACTTCTTTTTTCCATAACCATAGTCTGATCTTTTTAATATTAATGACAATCCCTTCATTCCACAATGCCCATAATGCATAAAACACGTTTTATCCAAATTCAATTTTGAATCTTTACTTCTATTCTTATAATAACCATATTCAATCATGTCCATATTTATACTATCACTACTCTCAAAATTTCTAAAAACGT
The DNA here is from genome assembly GCF_019279795.1 of Protopterus annectens. Lineage (NCBI taxonomy): Eukaryota > Metazoa > Chordata > Ceratodontiformes > Protopteridae > Protopterus > Protopterus annectens. The sequence continues at coordinate 442,274,114 of NC_056725.1, read as the reverse complement.
GTACATAATTTATTCCACAGATTTTTAACTCTCTTACATTTCAAAAAGACATGTTCTGTTGTTTCTTCTTCACCAGAATTCAAATATAATCTTTTGTTTTTCTTTTTGTACAACATATTAGCTTTTACTGGTATTATTTATTCCCAATCTCCACAAGAAGTCTTGATGTTCAACTTTAGAACTACACCATTTATTTATTTCTTTAATTGCTTTGATCTTTTCCTCTAGTATTAACACAATAATATTTTCTTGTGATATTTTTGTACCATGTGTTCCTATCTTCTTATGTTTTATCGATCTTTATTTTCCAAATTGTTATGTTTTGTAAGTACTTCTGTATTTCTTAATTATAGCATTTTTATTCTTTGATTACTTCTTATTGTTTCACAAAATTCTTCATATTTATATTTAAATAATCTTGTTACTAAATTCACATTTCAGAACCCTATACAAATTTAGTGATGCAGCATACACTGTTGGGTTTAACCTATATAATGCTCCTTATTCAATGTTCATATATAACATTCTCCTTTTAACATAATTTTAATCTAAACTCTCATATAATAGAAAAATATATATTTCTAATAATGGGTTCTTATACATTATAGGAATCATAACAACACTTGATAAATACATTGTTTTACCCATTAATACTGAATTAATCAAACTAACTTTCTTCATAATCTCTGCATTTTGCAAAAAAACACAAACGTCTTTCATTTCCTGTAATATTGTATCCCATTGCTTTGTATTGCATTCTTTTTTCAAAATGTATTCATAATACAGATATTTCTTTCCCAGAGAATTGTACACCTGCTATTTTTTTTGTTTGCCATTCATTTGCATTTCTCTTTGTTTAATGTCATACCTAATTCTTTCAACCAAATAAATATAACATTTCTCATCCATTCTCTATTGTTTGCAGTTGTAATAATATCATCTGCATATGACATCATGATTGGAGTTTCAACATCTGTATGAGTTACATATTTTGCATTCTTCATTTTATGATTAACCTCACTGACTATTGCATTCATAACTAAAGCAAATAAAGTACTACTCATAGGACACCCTTGTCACATACCATTACTCATGTCTATTACTTAACCAGCCATTCATTAAGACTCTTTCTCTATTATTATTATTATTATTATTATTATTATTATTATTATTATTATTATTATGATAATATGTTATATACACTTGCTTAATTTTATTGCTAATATTAACATTCCCCTTATTTCCCACAGCATATCATGGTCTATTGAATAAAATGCTTCATTAATATCACCTAGCAATAGTTTTATATTGTCTCTCCTTTTTGCAATATCATCCACTATTTCTTTCACTACCATTAATAACACTTGGCATCCTTTTCCTTTCATACCATAAGCACTTTCCTCCATTATATATTGCATCTTATTATCTAATGTTTTCTGTATTATTTTCTTAAATATCTTATAGTCTGTGTTATTTAACACTATTGGTCTCCAATTGTTTATATCTTCTTTTTCTTAAATTTTCCATATTAATTTTAATATCCCACTACATAACTCCTTATGATTATAGCCTTCTTTCAACCATTCATCAAAAACACATAATACATTTCTGATGTTCGTCTAGATTTTTATACATTTCATTTCCAATTCCATCAGGGGCAGCAGCTGATTCTACATTTAACTGTTTAAACACAATATTTAATTCATATGAAGGAATCTTTTTTTTAAATTTCCTGTTAATTTGCTCAGGGAATTTTTGACTCCGTATGTCCTTGCACTTTGTCTCTTTTTCTGTCTAAGTATTTCTTTCACATAACTTGCAATTTCCATAATCCGTTGTTTACTTTTCTTTAAATTGCCTTCATTATCTTTTACTTCTTTCATCACACTATTATGCTCCTTCACTATCTTACTTAAATATGGTGATACTGCGTCCTGCCTTGCAAAAATGTTTTCATTTATATAATAATTCCATAATTTATTTATAATTTCTTTTGTAATTTTTTCTCTTTTTCATGATATTCTCTATCATTATTCTCTAAATTCCCTAATACATCTTATAGGCTCATAGCTTCATAGGGTGATACTAGGCTATTGGCCTGGAGGCTCTTATAAGAATAGCCAAGAATTTCTCCCCATTTTCCTGCAAAGTCAACACCTTTCCCCTGTCCAGCAGGGACACAGGTAGGATCCAAGGGGTGTATTTTCTGTTTCCTATCCATTCATCCAGGTTCCTGCTAAAGAGGGCTACAGAGATACTCTGCTTGACATGGAGAGGTAGTCTATTCAACAGATGGGGAAGTCTTTGGGACAGACATCTGTCCTGCCAACAAGATCTATTAATGTCACAGACCAGGTTAAGGCCTTGCATGCAGGTTGCGCGAGTGGAGTTTGACTTATGGATATGCAGCAACTCCAGCAAGGCTGGGTCTGAGATGGCCTTGTATGCCAGACACAGGTCACCTCTGAGCAGTCTGTATGAAACTGAGTAGAGGGACAGGGCTTTTAGCCTATCTGTATAGGATAGGCATCTGAGACCCTGGATTTTCCTGTATGACCTCCTTGTGCCTGGATGAAATACCCTTATTTAGAGGTGGGCCATGTAAAAGCCTTCCTTACAACGGAGACTACGTGGTGGTCAAAAGTCAGGTTACTAACAATGTGGGTGCCCAAATCCCTCACCACTGACTGCATGCTTAGTACATTTATTTATTATTATTATTTATTTTACATTTGTTAACCGGGATGGTCCGACTAGATACATGTCCTTTTTCAGCGGAGGCCCGGGGAGAAAAGCTCCAACAGAGTTACATTGATAATTAGGTACAGTAAATGAGCTGAAAGAACTTAACAAAAACATAGGCTATCTACATACAAGTACAAGACTGCCATTACTATTTCTGAGATTACTACAAATGTAACTTTAATAACATATTAGCAAGGACGGTAGGCAGTATAATGACATAGAGTTAGACAGGATACATATTTCTTTATCACAGTATACAAAGTACTTATCATCTTAGCTAGTTGTTTATGTTTTAGTTAATGGCACAGAGCTAGTCTGGGTTTGAGCAAGGACATAGCCAGTGTGACTTAAAGTGGAGTTTTAGACTATTTTTGAATTGACTTAGAGAAGTTGCAAGCGTGATGTTATTTGGGAGAGAGTTCCATATTTTACCAGTGGTGTTGGCAAATAGCGCGTCACCACCTAGGTTGAGATATTTAGCTGTTTGGACAAGGAGTCTGTTTGCTGAGCGAAGGCAGCTTAGATTGGAGTAGGGAGTCATTAAGTTTTTTAGTGCTGGGGTATTCTCAGGTTGTTTAAGGATTTTGAAGGCCTCTATGAGTTGAGACTGGTGAAGAAGGTGTGGGAATTCTATCCATCCAAGCTTTTTCAGGTTAGTACAGTGGTGTGTTCTGTAGGGTAGGCCTGTAACGAACCTGGCAATGTGATTATAGCAGGATGAGAGCTTGGCCAGATCAGATTTGTTAAGGTGAGTGAGGACAGGAGAGGCATATAGTAGGGTAGAGAGAAGGTGTGAACGGGCTGTGGCTGCCCTGGCATTCGTGGTAAGGAAGGCTTTAATTCTATATAGGGTCCCAAGTTTCTTGTTGACTGACTTAATGGCTTGGTTGATATGTATATCAAATCTGAGTTTATTGTCAATGTTTACTCCTAATAGCTTTGTATAGGTGTCTGGGGAGATGATGGTCCCATTATTGGATTTTATAGTGAAGTTTTCAGTCGGAGATCTATTGGTTGGGTAGAAGAGAAGTAACTTGGTTTTGTTTGGATTTAAGATCAGGAGATGGTTGGCAAGCCAGTTTTCGACTTTGGTGAAGCTATGTTGGGTGGTAGTTAGTAGATTTGCAAGAGAGGCATTGGAACATATTATAGTCGAGTCATCTGCATATTGAATGCAGGTGGCTTCAGGGATGACTGTTTGGATGTCGTTTATGAAGACTGAAAAGAGGAGAGGTCCTAATATGGAACCTTGAGGAAATCTATGGTATTTGGTAGTAGGCAGGAGAGCTTGTTTTGCCACATTACTGCTTGTTGTCTCCCAGTGAGGTAAGCTTGAAACCAGTCAAGGGCTGGAGTATCTAGATACAGGGTTTTTAAAGTATATAGAAGTAACTGATGGTTTACCATATTGAAGGCTTTCGATAGGTCCAGGAAGAGAGCGGAGGATATTTTTTTATTATTCCGGTTAAGATTAATGTTTTCAGTAAAAGAGAGGAGGGCAGTGGTTGTACTATGATGGGGTCTGAATCCATTTTGAGAGTCTGTGAGTAGTTTATTTTGGGTTAGATAGAGGATTAGTTGGTTGTGCATGCACTTTTCCATAATTTTGGCAAGTGGTGATAGTGTGGCTATAGGTCTATAGTTGGATAGTTCTGTGGATGAACCTCCTTTGTGGAGTGGAATAACATAGGATATTTTCCAAATTGAGGGGATTGAGGCCTCGGTTATGGTTCTGTTAATTAGGATTGAGATAGGGTAGGCTACGACATCTGCAGCAATTTGCAGGTATTCAGCCGGCAGAAGATCGGCTGAAAGGGTGGTTGGCTTCAGTTTTTTCAAAAGGGATCTGATAAAGGATGTGGACACTGGCTGGAAGTTAAAAGAGAGTGGTGAGTCGGGTATAGTGTTTATAGAAGTGTGGGGAGGAGAAAGTTGGTTAGCTAATGACTGGATGGTTTCTGTGAAGAAAGTATTGAATGAATTGGCTATATCTTCTTGGCTCTTGTCAGATAATGTTCCTGGGGTCGGAGTAGTGGATTTGCCTGGCTGGAGAAGTTTATTTATGCCTGCCCGGTACTTTTGAGGGTTATTCTGATGTTTATGTTGCAGATTGTAGAAGTAATTTTTCTTATCTAGTATGATGGCTTTTTAGTCTCATTTCTAAGTTGTTGGAATTTGATACGATCTAGGGTAGTTTGGTAGTGCCATTTATCCCACGCTTTGTCTCTAGTTGTTATTTTGGTTTTGGTGTCTGTTGTTAGCCAGGGTGCTAGTTGAGTTTTAATTCTTATTGAGCGTTTAGGGGCATGCGAGTCAAGTATAGTAAGGAATGAATTGTTAAATGATGACACTGCCTCATCAAGGGGAAGGAACTTTAGTTTTGTCCAGTTACATGATTTGAGTTCAAGTTGAAATTTAGTTGGGTCAAAGTTTTTCTTGGATCTGATAGACCTATAAATAGGTAAGCTTGTACAATTAATTTTGTCTTTCATGATGTATGTGAGCATGTGATCACTAAGATCATTAGGGAGAGTTCCAGACATATAGTTCTGGGGATGACTGTTGGTGAGTATACAGTCTAGTATACTCTCTTTTTGGTTATTGTTACCTGTACGTGTGGTAGATGATATTATCGTGTGGTAGATGATATTATCTGAGAGAATCCATGTAGGTTAACAGGATGTGGTTGGACTGTGCTGTGCATTGGTTCCAGTCAATATTAACATCGCCCAGGACAATGGTTTCTTGAGGGTAGTTGTTGGCGATCCAATGTAGAATGACCTCTAGTGTTTCTACATTGTTCCCAGGGGGAATATAGGTGACAACTAGGTTAATGCCCTTATGATTATTTAGTAGAATTTTTAGTGCTAGTATTTCAGCGTTAGAGACCTGGGGTGGTTGTATAGGGTTAGTTATGATGTTAAGTGTGCTATTATATAAGACGGCTATTCCACCTCCTCCTTTCTTTACTCTATCTGCCCTAAGTATATTGTAACCAGGAGGCAGGATCTCATTGTCTTTGGTTGATGGCCGGAGCCATGTTTCAGATAGACACATTATGTTGGGGAGGTATGTGGCTAGTACAGCATGCAGGCTATGTATCTTATTGTAGACAAACCAACGCAGAGACTGGAGATGCTGCAACACTTTATTCTGATACCTCGGCTGAATGCCTTCAAATGTATCTTATTGTTTAGGCTTCTAATGTTTAAGTGGCATATTAGGAGGGAGTTGACCAGTCAGTGGGAGAGTGGTGGGCTGGTAGGATTTTGAGTTAAGGCTGGGCCTGGATTAGGATGGATGTCCCCATCTTTGGTTATGTTTTTTCTTAGATACGCTAGTAGTCTAATAACTTTGAATAGTAGTTTTAGTTCATATTTGGATTTTGGTGTTGATTGGAGTGGTTTTTTTAGAAGCAAGTGATTGGAATTTATAATTTTTGGGGTAGTGTAGTAGTGGGCAAGTTCCGCAGTCAGTGGAGGTAGGGGGTCTTGGTTTGGCATTTTGGATAAGAGAAACCTACAAATGTGAGATTTTCATAGCTAGTAAGAAAGTATGGCAGAATTAAGAGTGGTAAGATAAGAGGAAGGAGTTTATAATTATTTATAGACATGTTATATGTCATCAATGGGTGGGGCAATGTGCTTCAGAGGAATAGTAGTGGTTAAACAGTAAAGTGGTGGGGGGGAATTGGAGAGGAAGTTGTGTAGGTTGGAGAGGAAGTAGGGGTGTGGCCTAGTGGCTATAAATGTAGACACAGTGGGGGCGGGTGGGATAAGGGGGCAGGGAGAGGAGCGAAGCGAGCCCGAGCGTAGTGAGGGCAAAGCGGAGCGGGGCTAACCCAGTCCCAGTTTTTGGTCCTATGAGTGGGGTAAATAGTCTGATAGTGTAAGTAAGCAGATTGGAGTACAGGCTTGAAATTCAACATAAACATATACAGTTGTAAAATGTCTAATACAATTCAACATAAATAGGCATTTACAGTTGTAAAACACTTACTGGAGAGACACTGAGCCTTCATGGGGCCTGTAGCAGAGTGGATTGTAGTTTTACAAATGGTGCCTGCCACAGGTAATATTTATTAACTCTGGGATTGTCTTAAGGTAATAAACAGGGAAGGGGAGGGGAGAACAAGGTTGTGAGCAGGCAGTTCTTTGTACTGTTGCTAATGAGCAAACAAGATGAGTATGTGTTAAGAACAATCACAATTTTACATTGTTTACATTGTTATTAATGTGATAATTAGTGGGGATGCCATTTTCCCCAAAGGGGATAATGATGCATTTCTTGACATTCAGTTTGAGGTCATGCTTTTGTCACCAGTCAGTTGGGATAAGGCCCTCTTGGAGGATGCTCACATCACTAGGGGAATTTAAGACAGCACCCAGCTTGTAGTCATCTGCCAACATGGTCAGCCACAGACCACTGGTCTTAGCTTGCACCTCAGAAATGTATATCCCAAAAAGTAGAGACCACCAAGACTGATCCTTGGGGTATATTGCTCGTTATGGGTGTGCTACTAGAGATGGCTTCCCCTATTTTGACTGAGTGGGTTCTATCAGTGAGCCTGTTAGCTACCCATCTGGTAACATATTGGTTGATGCCTATCTGGGAGAGTTTAGCTATTATGCCTGAGTGGGGAAGAGTGTCAAAGGCTTTGGCTAGGTCAAAGTAGACAGCATGCACTGTCTTCCCCTCGTCCATGGCTTTTGTGACTCTTTCGAAGAAGTTGACCAAGTTTAACAGGCATGCTCTCCCTTTGACAAAACCAAACATTGTGGGGTCAAGTGTTTGGAGATTCCCAATGTCCTTGTTTATATACATTCCTTCTGATACTATAATGTAATCAAATTCAGATTTTAAAACAATCCTTCTGTATGTCCATGATTTTCTATTCCATATAACCAATGTCCCACATTTCATATCTTCTATCATTTTTACATCCTTTCCTCTTTTTATTTTATTCCACCTTAAATCACAGTTAAAATCTCCTTTAATTCTAATATGCATATTTACAACTATATAATCTAATATCATCTGAAATAAATTCTCACTTTCTTTACAAGTCACATCAGCATATATATCTATAATTCTATAAACCTTCCCTTGCCATCTTAAATCTACAATTTTAGTCATCCCATTCTAGCTACTATGACATCTAAAATTTCTACATAATAGTGCTATTCCTGAACACCATTTATTCTCTATATTCCATATTATACCTGCAATCTGTAATCTTACTTCATATGTTAATAATCTTGTATTTTCCAAAATAATTATATCAATATCACATGTATAACACCATTTGGAAATCTCTATTGTTCTTATTATGTTTTTTCATACTATTTACATTGACTGAAATAATCTTTAAATCATTCCTTTCTCTATTCCTTAATTTTAAGGATATAATTTTCTCTGTATACTATTTTCTTTTATTTGTATTTGCCATCCATTTACTTTCTTCTTTTCTTTAATATTTATACCTTCACATTTCCTTTTTCTATCTTTTATTCTTTTATCAATAGTATGTTTCTCCTCTTACCACTTCTCAGCTTATAGCTTCTTTGTCACTAGCTTCTGATTTTATTTTTATTTCCTGCCCTTCATCTTTTCTTTTACCAACTCAATTTTTTTTCTAAAGTTTCATCAATTTCTGTCCCTTCTTCATTTCTGATTTGATCGTTATCACTTCCCTGATTTTCTATACTTGATTCAGTCTCTTATTCTTTACATTCCATCCATGTGCAGTTCTTTTTACATTTGTAACAGTCACATTCACATTTATGTGCTTCAGGTCCTGTTTTCCCACATGTATAACATTTCTTTTTATAACAATTACTCACTAAATGTCCTACTTTCCCACAAAAAGCATGTTTTTGGTTGTCTGCATTATTTTTCAACACCCTTGTTACCTTCAACATTTATGACACTTGGAATGTGTATAATTCATGGGTTCTTATAACAACGTTGAGCTTAGGTTGTTGAATGCTTAAATGTCGATACCTAAATGTCGAACTCTCAAAACCACGACCAGCCAATTACACAAATTTTTTCCCAGGGGAAAAATTTGCTTGCCTGTTATCGGGGATTTGCCCTTTTCCCCATTGTAGAGCAATCTCAGAGTTGGTATATATAGTTAGGGGCTGTGGGGGGGGGGGCACTGTGTGCGATTAGGGTTTTAGAGTATGTTTTTTTTTTTTGTTGGCCAAGCAAATTTTTTCATGGGGAAAAAAATTCTCATAATTGGCCAGTCGTGGCTTTGAGCATTTGATGTTTAGGTGTCAATGTTTCAGCATTCGACAACATAAGCATTCAATGCTGTAATATAGACACTAATTCTTTCAATTTCCATTTTTAACATGATATTATAATTCTATCCCAGAATCCATAAACCCTTATTATCATAGACTTTTGAAATATCCATTGCTTCTTTATGATATTTTTTTAAATATTCTTTTAAATTCTGTCTTTAAACTTCTGTTTGAAATTGTCTCTCAGAAAGATGATTTAACCACATATTCTTTTCATGGATTATCATTCTGTCTTTTTTCATACCCACATAAAAAAACTTTTTCATGCTTGTACAGTTCCAAAAAAAAATGTCAGAAAATGACTCTATTAATCAAAATGAAAGCTCTTACCTCTTGTATTTTCACACCCAAAAGTAAGATTACATTGTCTCATACCTCATCTCTGTCAACTTCTGGTTTCTTTTACTTTGTACTCTCACCACAAACTTTCTTTTTGAAGTGTCCTCGTTTTTCTTTTCTTTCTGACCCCATTGGGCAGTCGCTACTGTCTCCACGTAGGTTTTCTTTAACAGATTCAGTCTCTTATTCTTTGCATTCCATCCATGTCCAGTTCTTTTTACATTTGTAATAGTAACATTCACATTTATTTGCTTCAGTTCAGATTTCTGCATCGTCCTTCTATAATTTTTCCATAATTTCTCCCTGTGATGCTTCACTTTCTACCTCATGATGGCCAGTTAAGTCCTTAAGTAAATCATACCACAATCCTCCTGAATGGAGGGTTGTAACTATACATTCCTGTCTAACCAGCTCCTCCATTTCAACAAATAACTGCTTTTGAAAGAATGTCTGAATTCTCTGCTACATCCTTAGATCCTTTCATTGAGCTGGCATTTGCCTCCACTCCTTCTAATGTATTCTTCATCTTGTGCACTTCATTTTGCTTTGTGATTTGTGGATGTTTGGCTACATTACTCATTCTGTGTTGTGCTGTAATTTTACATTTCACTTTTTGTGTTATGCTTTGCTTGTTTTTTCACTGTATTGATAACAGAACTGCTTTTTTTTCACCCGGATTGTGTGTTTCCAGGAATTTGAGTGAAGGCTTTGTATAATGCCAAGTTAAAGAGTGTGCTGTAGAAAATTCTCCTCTCGGATTTATTAATACAGGGAATCAATTTATTTTTCATAACATGTAAATTCTTCATAGCCATTAACTGAATTACCCACACCACATGGCTTGTCATTAGTTTTTGCATTGTTTTGGCAATAGCTCTTGTTTCCACATTGACTGTTCTAATATGAATAGTTTTTGTTTGATTATTTGCAGTCTTTTTTTTAATTTACTGTTGCCCACTGCACAACTCTGCCAATCTTGTGCATCTTGCAGCCATCCACAGTCTTGGCGGATATGCTCTGCTGTAATCACTGCGCATGGGCCCCTTTGTTTATGTGCATACACTCCTAGATCTCAGATTTGTATAATCTGTAGTTAACAATCCTACTACAGTATTTTGATTTAAACCAGTTTTCCTACTGTGGTATCGAAGCTGTATTGCTTCTTATATCCTATGTTTAGCTTTAGTATATCAGTAGCTATATTTTATACACTCCCTAGTATTCTCCTATTATAATCTTAGCACTTTATATATTTGCCTGGCCAATTCTGTTTGAGATGTATATTCTGAGCATTTATTCCAATTTGCCTCATGAGGGTAGGTGAATGCATAACTTCTTTAATAAAACATGTGAGAGGCAAAACTGGAGTAATATAAAAAAACAAAATCCTAAACTCACAATCAATCAAACTCTACCATGCCTACTGCAGGATGTAACTTGACCCAGCACTACTAAGCTACTAAAGCAATACTTTAAGCCAGCTTTTATGCTGACTACACATACAACACACAAAAACAAACACTAAAAGGGTTCTTTACTTACATTCAAGAAAAACATAACTAGCTTTACCCTACAGCACACTTGTTAAAATACCCACCTACAGTTGTTGTTAATGCACTTAAAATAAGTGTCCTGGTCACACTTAAATTAAAACCAAATGTCCTGGTCACTTGTAATTCTGTAGTGAGGCACACTGATGCCACTTCACCAGACTGTTACTGGCAGATGAGCTGATCACAATTAGCTGCCTTCAGGCATTCAGGTCATTGAACCACAGGTACCAGTAAGACTCTGTCATAATCCATGAGGGTGTTAATGACCTGCAACAAATGTCCCCTGACTATACTAAGCAAGAAATGACTAAATGTCCTGCTATATGTGTTCCACAAGAAATGATCATGTCTCGCAAGTTAAGTGTCTTACCACATGAAGAGCATATTACCTTCTCCAACAATTGATCTTTGCAACAGAAAATAATCCGGGCCAGAAACAAAATATTTTAACAATCAATCGACCTACCTGCTGTCATAATGAAGGACAGCTTCTGTTGTACATCCTAGAAGGGTTTACATCTCTTTGCCAGGAATATTCTGCACTTATCTCTATGTCTGCTTTTATCTCCTCTAAAGAACTTTTCTATTAACCAAAAGAACTTAATACAACCAAAAAACTTTGCTAAAACACCTAATTGAACAACCCTCCCACTTACTGATGCACAAAATGCTGTGAAGGCTGCGAAGTCTTAACAACACCTGCAAGTGCTAACAAGATTGTCCACACCAAGAGAGCTCAACCATCTATGTAGTAACAGTTTAAAGTTAAGAGGAGTACCCATCAGTGCAAGAGGAGTAAAGGTCAGTCACACATTTTCCTCTGCCATTAGGCAGGACCTGCAAAGGAGGAGGAGTCTCCAGGAACAGTGGGAGTCTCAGTTGTTGTGGTACGGTCGCCTTTTCCCAAGAAGTCACCACAATGGAACTAAGGTCCGCTGTAAATGATTGGCACAAGTGTGCTACTCAACTCACATCCACTACTGGGAGATGTATGGATACTCATACTCTCATATATGCAGCTCAATAAACAAAGAGCTCCATAACTGGAGTACCTTGCAACGGGTCCCATATACCCCACCTTCTCATAAACTACTACTTTCTCTTCTTCAAACCTTCAAGGTTCTTCAAATGTTCATGGCACCATTTCTTCACCCCTTTACTTTTACAGGGTGGTAATCCTATAATCCATAATAACATATATCCTGCAATTCTAGAAAATTCCTAAACTTATCTTAGAACAGTCATTCCAAAATCCAGGGGGGGTAACATCTTTCTGTGTACTTTATGAAATTAGGCGGACATATTTCCTCTCTCCTTGTCAGATCTGAACCATAAGGCAGTATTTCTTGAAATAAACATTAAATCCAGGGACGCACTGAAACAAAAACCTTCAGGAAGTATTCCAAGACTAACCTCTCACTCTCTACTAAGTGACACCTTGGCTAAATTCCAACCACCCCAAACCCAGTAAACACCATAGCATATGCTGAGCTATTTACAAAATCCCTGTACAGCCATATTGATAGCTATATACACTGAGTTGTGGAAATTCATATTAAGAATAAGACAAACTCAGACAAGCCTTACTGGAATCACAATATTAATCAGTTATACAACAAAAGAAGGTATAAGAAGAGCAAATCCCAATATATTAAAATCTCCTTGACTGATCTAAACAGGCAGCTAAGAGGGTAAATTAATAATCCAAAGGCTGAATATGAAGAAAAAAATAGTGCTTCTCATTCAAAGCACAACCATAAAGCTTTCTAAAGCTATGCCCATAACATCAAGGGAAACACACAACAATGCACAGAACTTATTATAAATGACATCACCCACAATAAAACAGAGACCATTGCCAAATTTTGGCTCACATGTTTAGCACAAAGTGGTGGTGCTGCGGTAGCATTGTCACCTCACAGTAAGATGTTGTCCTGTTCGATTCTCAGCTAAAGCGTCTTCTGTGTGGAGACATGCGTGAATGGGCGTACCTTCGGTGAAGGTTGTGCGTCAGGCCTGGCAAGTTGGTATGTAAAAATCTACTGCCAATCATTAGCAGACCGGAGTTCCGCTATGGCGACCCCTAACCGGGAAAAAGCCAAAAGATACAACGAGGTTTAGCACAAATTCCCTCCACCCACTCTTCCCAGTACTCCAGAGGAAATATCACATACCACAACCCCCCCAACCATTGCTAGGAATCAGGTCATCAGTGCACTTTCCATGGCTAAAAACACTGCATTGATGAGCCCTGATAACACCCCGGGATGCTTACTAAATAGCACGAAACATGACGTCTCTGGTCCACTTGAATCACTTTTCAACAGTCAGGTTTTGTGTCAAAGGAATGGAAGATGGCTACAATCATTACCCTGCATAAAGGAGGTCCAACTACTGATCCAGGTAATTACAGACTCATAAGTCTAACCAGCCTCATATGTAAGGCCATGGAAAGAATCATTATGTATATGATAAATGAGGACAAAGGTAACCTGCAAATGATTGAACCATCATTGTTCAGCTTTGCTAAAGAAAGGTCATGTCTATTAAATCTGGTGGATTTCTTTGAAAAGGTCACCAAAGGATGATGGCAAGTCTGTGCATACAGCTTAACTTGACCTGGCCAAGGCTTTGGAAGCAATATTCCTCTTGGGCATTATAGACAAGCTCACAAAATTAGGTTTAACCCCTTTTATTACCCACTGGCTAGCTAACTGGCTAACTGATAAAACCCAGAAGTCCAGTAGTGGTGAGGACACCACCACCAAGAACCCAGTTACTAGCAGAGTTCCCCAGGGCTTGGTACTGGGCCTGGTCCTTTTTGGTATTTGTTTAACTGAAGTGGAAGCAAACAGGAAGGTTTATGGCTGATTAAGTTTGCAGATGACTGCATGCTGGGAGTATTCATTGACATCCCTGCAGATGCTAGCATTCTTCAAGATGGCCTGTCTCTGACTAATAAATGGTGCCAAAGACATGGTCTTAAACTTGATGCTAAGAACTGCATAATTATACCTTTTGAGAAATCAACCATCCCAGCTAATTACCATGTTGATAATACGCTCCTTTGAGTTGAACCCAGTGGTCAGGGATCTTGGTATACATGTAGAGAGTAACCTTATGTTTGACCACCACTTGACCACAGTGGTAAGGAAATCCTTTTATGTTGCATAACTTATAAGTAAGTTCATGGCGTTTTGGTCCAAAGAGGTCATTATCTCGCTGTACTCTGCCCTTATCAGACCAATCATAGAGTATAATGCTCCCTTCAGTAAGTACCTGACCAAGCATATGTAGCATGTGCAGTGACCTCAGAAGTTTCTTACAAAAAGAATCCAAGGCATAAGAAACTTGCCTTACACAAAGTGCCTTAAAGCCCTTCCCCTCTTCTTTGTCTGCTATAGATTACTGAATGATGATATATGCCTGACTTACAAGTCATCTGCAAACCCCACACTTATGAATCTTCTGCATATTCTTAACTCAAACAGTACCAGAAATACAAAGTCAAGGGACACAAATTTTGTTTGTGATTTAAAAAAAAACATGCTGGTGAGACAGATATGTATCCCAGAGACTGCCCCTCCTATAGAACAGGCTTTCCATCCATGTGAAGCTAAGTTCATGTATTACTCAATTTAAGTACAGCCTAGACCAGTGGATGAGGAATAGGACATTTACACCAGGCCTGGTACCCGTGTCCCTAATGGACATAGGTAGCTTATAAATGCCTGGGTATTAATGTCTTACTTACATACAGGACATCATTATTCTTCCTGGAAAACTTGGCTAGGTTTAGAATGACCCCCCCCCCCAGGTTGTGAGCCTTGCAACAATTTATGAATGTATGAATTATGCTGTCATATAAGGAAAGGAAATATTGTCCTATTATTCATATTATGTTAAAGATTCATGGTAGTAGGCAAGCCACTGGTCAAAACTGGGAGTAATTTTATGTCCATTTTACTTAAAAGTTCTATGGCCACTTCTGTTAACCTCACTTGGTCATAATCCCTGTCAGCAAACAAATCTATTAGGAAAGTTGCTTTATTTTCAGAAGCTTTATTATTTGTATGAAGTCATTAAGAACATATGCCCACATAATATGCTTCATATAGTGATGGTGCTCACTGTGAAAATAAAAATAATTAACAAAAACTGAGCTTACAAAATATATCAGTATCAAATCTAAAACTGACAGTGTCCAAGGTGATAATGATGTCTCCTTTTCCTGGACTATTTTTTAACTGACCCTCAACTGTTGAAGAAATGCAATGCATCATCATTTAGACCAGAAAAAAATGCATAATCAGGTGACATGTAAGATGAAGTCTGTAAAATTGAAGACAAGGAAATAATGCTGAAGGTAAACAGACCCATTCTGAGAATATGGAACAATAAGGAAATTAAAGATGATCTATCAAATTCAACAACATTAAAATCTTAAAGATGGAAGGCAAGCTAGTGTATGGAGCTGTTTTTAATAATTATTATTATTAGTGGTATTAGTAATAGTAGTAGCAGTAGTAGTTCTGTCTTTTAGTAATCACGTGGCACTTTCCTCCAATATGAAAAATTATGACTTTTAATGATGCTAAAGCAATGAAAATTTAGATATCATTGACGTTGTTGATGACTGACAGAAAAAATGATGAGGGGGACAAATTCCCTAGTACCAACCATGTAGGGCAAGACCCTGTACACACTTACTTCGGTATAAGAAACTCTAAGGTAATTATGTGTCAGATAAATATATGTCTGATAATCTATGATGTTTGATCTGATGATGTAATAAAGACCAACCAGGTTTTGTTGGACTGACCAGTGATAAGTCAGCTGATTCCTTTGATTTTTGCTACATTCCTTTATCCAACATCTTCCCTATGAGGAAGAAGTATGAGGTGCTGTGCACATGGTGCTAGCCTCATATTTGCCATGATCATGTAGCAATGTTTGTTCACATGGCTGCCATCTATGAGTTTTCTGCAGGGCCTATTATACAACTCTTGCAGCAGTTCATCAGATGATCCCTATGAACGTTGATCTACATCAGCAATTCCCTCACATACCTGTACTGAGATGAAGAATTTTTTTTTTCACTCACTCTCTTTTTTTTTGTCCATAATCACTGGCACCTCAACAAAGTAATCAAATATGAGTTAGAGGAATGGTAAAGGATAAAATCTCTGCTTAGCTAATGCAATCAAATAAGTATGCAGGCCTTACAAGTAAATTACCTGGTCTTTCTCCAGGAAAGAATCATAAATAGTCTTTCATATTGCCTTACTCTAGCTCCAGGAAAACCAATCACACTTATTCTTTTAAAGGGTCTATGTCAGATAAATGAAAATGCAATCTCTCGAACGCTCATATGAGTGAATAATCATAACATCGAAATTTGTATTGTGGGGGGTCTACAGTGAGGAAAGGGCAAATATCCCACTCTTCACTGTACTGCGATCCCAAAATACCACTTCCGATGTTATGATTATTCACTTATATGAGCATTCGAGAGATTGCGTTTTCATTTGCCTAAAGTAGATCTTCTTTTAAACTGTCTTATACTCATCACCAGAAAAGTAGGTAAGTGTGGACTCTACTTATCTGGCAAGAAAATAAGCATTTTCTTTCTGCTAATCAAGTTAAATAAATAGTGTGTCTGGAACAGCCTCAAAATATTTGCTTTTCTTTCTTTGAAGCAGAAAGGCCTTTAGCTCTAGAATTTGTGAATTATTCTTTAAAGGACTACACTAGCAAAGTTATTAAGGTTCTGAGGCTGCTATGTCATCAGATGACAGTCATTGTTATCTACAATTATCCTAAATCAGATCAGTCATTGTTATCTACAATTATCCTAAATCAGATCAATCTCCAAAGTGAAGTTAATACAAATGCACCAATCCACCAACTCTCTCTCTCTCTCTCTTGCTAGCAGTCACAGTAATCTTAACCAAAGGCTACCTTCCACATTTTCAAAAATGAAAGACAAGTCTATAAACCTGGGTATTGGCATTCCAATGCCAACATATTTCCAAGCTATGTATCATAACTTTATACTATTTTTGTGAAAAATAACCTATGCTAACTTGATTTGATAACTGTATTGACATGTGCACCTTTAACTCACCCTGAAAAGTCTCAGCATTTTTCAAATACCCTCCACAAGTTAACATCAGAAAGTAGATATTTCAGTCTGTAGTGTATGTAATCTGCCTCAGTAGCCACCTCTTCCTAAAAGAAGGTTCCTACCAAATATTACTTATCAGAGACATCAAGGTTTAGGTATACAGGTTTCTTTTTTTTGGTCTATCCTTTTGTTTTCATAATGGCATCTGTATTGCACACCAACATCTTTAGTGGAGCTTGGAGATGTACTATTGACAGTGAATTAGAAAATCCTCTGCATAAATGAGAAGGTTACCAACACTACTAGCACTGTTCTTACTGAAGTAGGAATTGACAGTGTCTAGGCAATGAAGCCCAAATATCAGATCTGTGAGACTGGACACTGCAACCAAATATTCATCTCCTAATTATCAAAAGGGATCTGCACTTCCAGAAGGAAAATGGCAAGGGACCCAGTAGTGATCAGACAAAATGCCACAAGGAGTTGTTGAATAGTTACCCAAAGAAAACAGATCTAGATGTCAAAGCTTGGGAGACACTGGCCATCATTCAATCTCACCAGTTTTACAATCATAATTAAGGGGAGACATGCTTTAAAAATATATATACCCTGCTATCAAAACTTGTGTAGGAAAAGTAATAAAAAAGACCACATTTGAGTTTTTGGAATGGATCAGTAGATAAAGAATAAGATTGCCGAACCATGTCATTAGAGAGAGCTCTGTTGATCTAAAGGATTATTGCCAGCAATAAATCCGCTTAAGTAGTCTCCAAGGATGATCTTGTAGACTAGATCATTTTTCAAATCTCTCGATCTCTACATAATCCTGCTGAACCGTTGTTGCCAAATTAGGGAAAGTATTTAACTGCAGGTTCTGCCTTTTAATGTTGACTGTGAAGGGAGCTGTGTAAGAAAGGAGCAGATTGATTTGACTCCTTGACCTTATTCTTCCTGCGCAGTCTGTTTTCATTAAGATTTAATTACCCCATCACAATTCATGTGCTGGTGTGAGTAGAGGATATTTCCTATGTAATGGGCTTCAAACCTACTCCACCCTTATTTAACACTTCCAACTCTGCGGTGGGTAGGATATAAGTCTTATACTTTTAAGTACCTTCACATAGTCTGGGTATCAAATGTGTCAGATATCTTTGAAAATAAGCCCATATAAACAAATGCATTCTTTTGGTGTTTGTTGAATAGTTTATGACACTATCAGCCATCTGTATAGGTAATAAGTTCATAGGTTCATAGGTTCATAGGTAGGTACTAGGCTATCGGCCCAAGGGCCTATGTAAGCCTAGCCAACAAGTTCCCTGGCTTACGCCACCCAAGAAAGTTATTTTCCTTTGCCACTGTCAAGCAGAGACACAGAAGTGATCCCCGGGATGTATTTCCTATTTCCCATCCACTCATTAAGATTTTTCTTGAAGAGTGCTAATGAAGAATGTTGCTTGACATAGATGGGTCAAGTGCAGTCCCCAAATCACTATCAAAATGTTTAACAATATCTAGTCATCTTAAAAATAGAAGTCAAGCATAGGCATGCACAGAAGTTTGATCTCAGAGTGTAGATACCCAGCACTGAAGAAGCCACAGCTCATTTCATACTTAGGATCAATTCCTTTAGAACAGTGGTATTTGGTGTAATAGGAAGGACTATAGGAATAACATGTGACAGCACTCTGATGAACCATACACATTAAGCATGATCTTCTGTAAAGATACTTTGCTTGTCTGTTAAGATTAAAGTGGGTTATAGTTACTCTGGACTTAATGGTATAGTCCTGGGAGAGAACAACAAACACCATGTGTCTTAACATCATGAAACAAGCAGATACAAATTCTTAATGAGACAATGCATTTAATCAAAAGCCTAAACAAGAAAATAAAAATAAAGGAAACACCAATAAACTGTGTTTCTACCTGAATTATTAGACTGAAAAAATGATTTACAGAAAACAAGATTATGCTTTAATAAGTTAACAAGTTATGTGGTTAATAGCATATGCCTTGTATCAAGTGCACTTGCAGTACAGATTAACATGGACAGGTGCAATAGTTTGCCTATTGTCTGTAGGATAGTATTAACGATAAATTTATGAGGACATGCAAACTCTTCAAAATGTTGCCTGTGGTAATGTGATTTGCTGTGTATGATACACTTAAGTATACATGCGAGTGTCTGCTCTGTGAAAAATAGGGAAAAAGTTCAGCATTTTAGGTACAGTAACAAGAGTACACACTGATCTGACAGTGAAAAATAAAATGTGTCTCTTGTTAAATGTTATCAAAAATTATCTCATTATATGGGACATTCATAGGAAAATAAACATGCAGCAGCAGTCATTTACCTGAAAATAATATTCCTATGAAGAAATATACATTATGTGTGTTAAGCAAATTTTATTAGCATGCAATAGCAATTTCCAAATAAAAAATGTTGTTTTTGTAGAAAATTTGCTGTATAATCATCTGCTCTTTTGTTATAACTCAGTATGGATGTTAAATAAGAATCTCCTCTTAGAAGTCAATACACGATCCACTGGCAATTGAAAATATTTAAAAAAACACCTGCCTTTTCTTGTTGGTGACAGTATTAGAAAGTGTCTATTGCAGTTCAACGGGACTTGGCCCCTACTACTCTGAAAGCTTCACCACCCACTCCCCTGCATAAATATTCTAACTCTATGGTCACAGAACTATGGGTGAAGAGGTACAGCCTATAGGGATGAAAAAAAATTACCCACATGTACTGAAATCTCATAGTGCAACAGTCAGATTTAAAAACATTTGGGTACTGTTCCATTCATGGGGTTGACATTTTGACAATTACCCAAGATGAAAAAATGTCATTAGATGATTTATATCTCTCCCTCCCTCTCTCCGAAAAAAAAAATATATATGTCTGAGTTCAAATGTCTTATTATAGTGTGATAATCCTACAGTAATGCTGGTGACTATTTCTTTTCTACATGCCTAGATGACAAAGATGCAGAAATACAGTAAGTAAATTGTTGTTTGTTCCATTAAATATTTTTACATTTCAAGTTTTACAAGCAGTAAGATGTACAGAAGATTATCTGATGACTTAAACTACAATATTAAAAATCTCATATATCTGGACACACAGCAGTTTGGTTTTGACAGTCAAGACCACTGAACTTGGTAAACTTCTTTAAGCAGGGTAAAAAGGATGTGGGCAGTGGTCACTCACTCCACACATCATATCTGGATCTGGCCACAACCTTCAAAACTGTATCCTGTTGTCTGGTTGTAAACAACCTAATAGAACTAATGAGTGGTAAGATGAATTGCTAACTGACCAGAGACTAGAACTCACTCTATTAAGGTGGTAGGTGCCACTTCAAAAAGTGTCCTGGGGGGGGCATGGCTTGGATGGC
This sequence comes from Protopterus annectens, assembly GCF_019279795.1. NCBI lineage: Eukaryota > Metazoa > Chordata > Ceratodontiformes > Protopteridae > Protopterus > Protopterus annectens. Next base: position 442,253,635 of record NC_056725.1, on the reverse strand, counting down.
AAGCTAAAACAGCAGAGTTCTTGAGCTCTGCAGTCTTCATTTTTTTCTGACAAGATTTTTTTATTTTATTTCACCAACAAAGATATGACACTACTAAAGTCAGATTCTGGAAGTCGTAAGCTACAAGTTGGTATAAGTTTTAAGCTAAACTTTTCATATTTTCCTGTCAAACTTTCAAATAGAAGGGACATTGGAACCACATTCACAAAGGAAGATGAATAGCTCCAAATTTTCTCAGCAAGAAACTCCAATGAAGAAAGAAATACAGATAATCCTTACTACAGTTCAAGACTTGCTGAGTAAAATAGACAAATTAAACTTAAAAGTGGACAATATAAAAGAAGATACCACCAAACAAATAACCTTATTAAATGAAGTTCTTAAAAAACAAACTGCCCAGATTGCTGCTTTGGAAGATTCTGTAACAGATATAGACTACAGGTTAACAGAAAGAGAGAATAACATAGACTTTCTTCTTCAAGAAAACACCAGACTCATTGAAAAGATAGAGGACATTGAGAATAGAACAAGTAGAAACAACATTAGAATCTATGGCATCTCTGAGCAGATGGAGGGGGACAATATGATTAATTTTCTGACTTCTTGGATTCCTAAAATCCTAAACCTACCTGAAGTACTATCCTTCTGGATAGAAAGGACACACAGGTCTTTAAGTACAACTTCTGCATCCAGTAAAAACAGTCATCCAAGATCCATTATTGTAAGATTTATCTCCACTCAAGATAAAGACATTCCCCTGGATGTACTAGTCCTGCACGGAAGTGCCTGTATAGGAGCAGGATGGCAGCATGCCATGCATATCAATAAGGCATGCTGTCCGAGCACCTAGGCTTATACGGAGTGTGTACGAGTGCAGGGGGCATGTCTGAGAGCAGAGCTCTAAGAATAAACACGCCCCTGCAATGTAGAATAGCAGAAAGTGATAAGAAATGAGCAAGACTGCTCATAGGTGTCCACATATCTCCACCAACAGTCCCCCATGTGTACCACAGCAACAGTACATATAAATTAAATGAAGAATCCCTTTTATTATTTTTTTTAAAAATCTGAGTACAGCTAACCATAGGTGCGCAGGTGTGCCCATCACTTAGCTACAGTTAAAGCAGTATAAAAGGCTGAAGAAGATAACAAGAAAGACATATGCAAATGAAGCAACACAGCAATAGTGTAGTGGGCAGAGCATTCACCTAACGAGCAAGCATTCCAGTTTCAAGTCCCACTACAGCACAGTCTAGTTTACATGGCAAAGCATGTTATAACCAATATTTTTGTTGCAAAACCCACTAAATAACATATATTTATGAACTGGAGTACTGCAGGAAATGCATATGTGAAGTGTTAGTGTCATAATGAATAAGGCACTAATAAGCAGGTTTAAGCACAAATAAGCAGTAGTAAGCATATTTAAGCACTCGTAAGCATGTTTAAGTGTGTTTGCCTGAGGGTAAGCATTGCCTACACAGAAGAAGCAATTTAGAAGCTGAGTATAAGAAACTGTAACCGGAAGTTAGCAGTGCTTACCACCATGCAAACTCATGCAAACCCGCTTACAACTGCTTTAAAGTGCCTTAATCACTCTGTATCCAGTGACCTGTGTTCTGCCCATCAACAAAATAAACAGCCTCACCAAGGATCCTGCACACCATAGACAAAGTGATTTACCACTAAGCCATGCCAGATATACATAAATCTGATGTTTTCAGAAACATAACATCCAGCCCAGTCATGTAACAGTACAGAGAATGTATACCAAAATCTAGATGTATGTGTGTGTGTGTGTGTGTGTGTAAATATATTAATATCTAAACAGATACAACATATCTATATATGTAGATATATCTATCTATCTATCTATATATATATATATATATATATATATATATATATATGTAGATATATATATAAATATTTAGAAATACGTACATATATATAAATATATATAAACATATATACATGCAAATGCCTACTTCGACATATAGGTCTACACCTATATGTCTACATATACACAGCATGTTACATATATGTACGCAGATATATATCTATGTAGGAAGATATGGACATAGTTATATATATGTAAGCAGATATATATATATATATATATATATATATATATATATATATATATATATATATATATATAGATAGATATAGATATATATGGCCACACATCTATAGATAGCAATGGTAGATTAACAAAAACAAATATGACCACATGCACCGTTAATGAGGTTGAGACGCCCCAAACAAGATACGTCTTGTACAAATAGGCATACCCTCCCACAGTCAAACACATCCACCCTGCAATACACTACCAAGTGTTACAGTTCCCATAACCAGGATCTGACATGACATGGGCACAAGATGTTAACAGTACTACAGCCCACCTGTATGATGTCAGGCTGATATTGGTAACATATCCTGCAGTACAGTCTGGCTCCCATAGGAAATGTAAAATGTGAAAGCTATCAACATCTCCAGGATACATATACACAGACACATATATGCAGATACAGATATACATGTGACTACACATACACACGCAGAGATATGTACAGTAGGATACATATGTAGAAGGTGCACACAATATGGAATAGCCACTATGCCTACAGTTCACACCTGAACAATTGGACACTGTATGGGCCACCCATACAAATTACAGTCATTGCCTGCAACATATGCCCAGAGAGAGGTCATAGGAAAAAACACACACAGGTTTTCAGAAATGGAAAATCTTTCCCCAGGATTCATGAAGCTTGCTCCAGGTGCAGGTGTAGCGTCGGCATTCTAACACCAAATATGGCCATCGAGTGATTCAGGTACGAGCTGTTTCCACGTGCACTATCTGCATACACTACACCCGCACAATTCCTGGCCCCTGTATGCTAATTACCCCATGTGCAGCAGTGGAGCATGCAAATGAAGGTATGTAGCGATCCAGGAAGTGGTGCAGGCATAGTGTAAGCATGCAGAAATGTAAACCGTAGAAAACGGTTTATATTTTTGCGAACATAAAATTGGAGCCATGACAGCCAACCAAACACATGTATTATATTGTTAATATATGCCAATGGCTAAATATATAGCCATTGGCATAAAAAATGTAGAAAATATAAAATTAACATTTAATATATATAGTCACACTATTGCAACGTGGAAGTGCAGGGCAGTGGTGCGCAAAGGGGATCACAAGGAATATATAAAAATATAGAATAAAACCGCAATGAAACACATATCACGATTTACCCATAATAGTCAATGGCAGGTATGCTACACCATACTATGGCGCAAGGGTTGCTAAGGGGCTGTAACAGTGTTATGCACAGTAGCTAGGAATTAGTAGGCAATTCCATGCAAATGAGAGGAGTAATAGTGAATCGCAGATTCCCCGCTGGTGTAAGGATGCACCTCACAGCATAGCATTATAACACTGAGGTGTGCCCTTGAGATAAAGATGACATCAAGGGAGGGGTGTGTCACCACTGCTGTAAGCACATTGGAGCATTGCTAAAACGGTTTGCCCCTAGCTAGGCAAAGCTGCAGGATAGGGGTGTGTTGAACTGGCCATAGCTATGCTTAGCTGAGAGTACACAAGGTAACCGAGTATGCATGAGAACAGAGATGAAAACGCGCATAAACCCGGTAAACGGGTTTGCGCAGCGTGCACTGCACCTGAAACAGGAAAAATATAGGAAAGAAATAAGGAAATGCTGCAGCAATGAAATTGGAGTACAAATGACTAATTAAAACCTAGGAGCCTACAGTGGGCCATTGACAACAACTAACAAGGCTGCAAAGAAAACAGTAAAGTGTCAAAGCAGAACAAAGCCAATTTGCAGTATATCAGCTACAAGGCACATTTTGCCATGACTGGGTAGGGAAAGTATAAAACAAGAAAGACGGCAGGTGGATGCATGCCTGATAATGGGAGGGGATCCAGGTTTAAAAGTGAATTAAAGGGCAACAGATTAATCAAGGCAGGCAAGTAGATCTCCACAGTAAATGCCCGACACTTGCAGTATTCATTGCAAAACCCATAATTAAGACACACTGCAGCTGGAATAGCTCATATACACCCACTGACATCAGCAGCATCCATAGCACAATAGTATAAAGTGTGAAAGCACCTCACACACATTTGTGTATTCCCATACACTCTGCATCAGTGGTGTATACAGACGGGGAACTTTTAGTATGTACATGTTAGGGGCTGCCATAGCTTTGATCAACCAGCATGTGTTGGAGACTGAAGATGGTGTGGAGGATGATGCACATGACCATCTCAGGCACCAGAGGAGGAGGAGAGTGTTCAGACCCAGGGTAACCTACCAGGGGCTACATGATCTGGAGATAGTAGAGTGTTATAGGGTGGACAGGGACATCCTACAGCAACTTGTGGAGCTGTGCCAGCCATGCCTCAGAGCCAGAACAAACAGAGGGGAACCCATCCCTGTGGATACGAAGGTATGTGTAAGCCTGAGAATACTAGCTACAGGTACCTTTCAAAGACCAGCTGGGGATATCATGGGGATCTCACAGGCATCAGCATCCAGGGTACTTCACCAGTTCCTGGATGCCATGTTACCACATGCCAATAAGCACATATACTTCACCTGAATGCAAGAGGAGTTGGCCAGCAATATGCATCTCTTCTACCATGTGGCAGAATACCCGGAGGTACTAGGTGCAATAGACTGCATGCACATACACATCAAGTCACCACCCGATGAGCAGGGTAGGTGCTACATAAACTGCAAGGGATACCCCCTTCATCAACTGCCAGGTCGTGTGCAGTGCCCAGGGCATTATCATGGATGTGTGTGCTGGCAGCCCTGGAAGCTATCATGACTCCTATATCTGGCATGCCTCACAGCTGTATCAGTTATTTGCCAGGGGGGACATCCCAAATGACCACCTGGTGGCAGATGTTGGCTATGCACTGGAACCGTGGATGATGACTCCCATCAGAAATGCACACACACCCATGCAGAAATGCCATAATGAGGCACATGCACAAATCAGAATCATCATAGAGGGTGTGTTTGGGATGTTGAAATCACGGTTCCATTGCTTGGACATATCTGGTGGAGTCCTGCAGTACTCCCCTGCCATGCTACACAATATGGTCCTGTGGAAACAGCTGCAGCAGGGACAGAATGGTGAAGGCCCTCACAGCCCACCACCATTTCCAAGGGCCCCACAGGCACAGAGGTACTCAGACCATGAACACCCTGAGCCAGCCCCAGTAGGCAGACAGAGGCGTACCCAGTATGCCCATGCCTTGGCAAAGAGGGAACGTATAGCACACACAGTGACAGTGTAGGCACCTAGGTATCATGCTAATAGTGGTCACGGATGTCTGCCCTTCGTGGGATTTGCTGTTTGTCTGGAACACTGACCTACTTCTGTAGTATAGCCTGTTTATTGCAGAGGTCCACCAGACTGGTGTCCTTGTCTAAGAGGAGTGAGTCTTGGTTTACCAGTGATGGCATGATCCATACATCCATGTAGATGCTTATAGACTGCATTTGTAAATCTGTCTGTATCTTGAGCAGTGTTTCCCTTTAGCGTGGGGGCTGTGATATGCGTGGGGGCTGTGAAACCCCCCACCGCTGTCACTAGTAGTGTAAATTTAGCTGTAGGAAAGGTATACACTGTGTAATCTGTGGGTGGGGGAGATGCTTTGGTGTGGAAACAGTGAATAGTTCATGGTCAGATCTAACCAGTGACCGGTTAATCTCTGCTGTGGTGCACCTGTTGCCCATGTTGGTGATGACCACTTCTAGTAGTTTCCACCCTTCGTTAGGGAGGTTACCACCTGATACAGGGCATATGAGGTGATAAGTCTTTCCAGGCTTGATAGTTGTTGCTGAAGCACCTACCAAGGGGAGAAAACGCTGAGTGAAGAAAGGAGCCACTTTTGAGATTTTAAGTATTTTCTTCTGATTTTTTGTTTAAAATTACTGCTTTGCCGCCTACTTTTCGGCATTTTCCGGCTTGCTAAAGTTGATATCTGTATTAGAAACAGTATTTAGAACACATCTAGAGCCTGTTTACTGCATTTCCTGTGTTGCACTTAATTTAAAATCAGTTTTCTTAAAATTGCATTTTACCTGACTCTGGCCTAGCACTCAAGTGTGGGGTCATTTATTGCACTGTTCTGATTATTTTGCTACTTGTGTATCTCTGCTACCTTTAAACTAAAACAAAAAAAAAAAAAATCTTGCTTTTTTCCCACTTTCTGAAATTTAAGAAAGTTCAGTTACAGATTTGCTGTTCTGAACTGTTTGTAAGTTACTTGGAGGCCAGTGCTTGCTTGGGCTAAAGGGAAGTCTCTGTGTTCACCAGTGGCAGTGGTTAACACTGAGCAGCTGCCTGTCATTGTAGGAGTGGTTACTGCCTAGAAGCCATTTTGGGTCAATTCCAAACTCCTTGATCTCTCCCTCTTAAAACCCTGCAACTCTCTTTTTGCACGATCTTAAGCACAGAGCAGCGTCGGGCAGCACCGCTTAAATAGGTTTAAACTATTCCCGGCTCCACAAAGTCTGCTCTTCACTTTTCCCTTAGAACTGCTCTAAATCTCAAAATAAGCACTCTATTTTCATTCTAAAGCCCTGCACTTGCTCGTACAAGTAATCTCATAGGTAAACACTAATAAACTTAAGCACTACATCCTCTTATACTCCTTTTAAGCACTTGCTCCCTATTGGTTCTTTCTAATCAGTCAATAAGTAGTTCCCTATATTATTCAGGCATGCCCAAAGGTCAGTTTCAGGTTTACTCTCCAGTCGAGCTGGTGAATCTGGGAATCTTAAGGCAATGTTACAACTGCCTTAAGTATACAGACTACCCTCTCCTTCTCCCAACAAGCTCAAACATATGTGAGAGATGCAACTATATAGCCAAACTGGAGTCTAAGCTCTCTCAACCCAGTACTGGCACAGCCTGTCAGGAGGAGAAGGTAACCACACACACCACAAATCCAGTCTCACATAGACCTATCGCATCAGCAAACCAAACACATAAACACACAAAAACATACTCGGAGGCTCTAAATAAAAATCTGCCTAAGCAGCAGAGACCTCCAAAGCAGACATCCAAGCAACCCCTACCACGAAACAATACCCACATAGCACATAGCTCACAAAGTCAGTGTGCCACACAGTCACAGCCCTTAAGGCTAAACAACACACCTAATACACTTGTAATAGGTGACTCTATTGTCAGACACACTGACGTCCCACTCACCAGGCTGAACAAGGAGAAGGTCACTGTAAGCTGCCTGTCGGGTGCCAGGATCCACCACATAACACAGGCACTCAGGTCACTCCACAGCAGGTACAAATATGATTCTGTCATTGTCCATGTTGGTGTGAATGACCTGAGACGTACCTCCCTGGACTACATGAAAAAAGACATAGAGGAGCTCTTTGATCATGTAGCCCAGGCTGGTATGACCCTGACCTTGAGTAGCATCTTACCCTCACCAAGAATGATGCCACAGTATAAAGACAAAATGATCAATTTTAACAATTGGCTAAAGTATTGGTGTCATTCAAAGGGGATCCAGTGTCTGTCAGCCTGGGATGACATGCTCGACAAGCCACATTGCTTCGCTAGGGACGGCTTGCACCTGTCACCCCTGGGTTTTCGAATACTGGCAAAGGCTCTTGCCTCCCCCATAGTGCCTTTTTTAGGCAAGGCTCAAAAGGCAAACCCACCGCCATAGACAACACAAAGAAAAAAAACTAAGGGTAATGCTGCTCAACGCCAGAAGTCTAAACCTCAAGATGCACGCACTCGAGACTCTCCTCAGTATGGAGAATATCGATATCTGTGCAGTAACAGAAACCTGGTTCAAGGCTCCCGAGAGCACCCCAGCACTAACAGGTTATACTTCATACCATGCTTTCCAGCCCCAAAACTCGGACCGAACCACAAAAGGAGGGGGAGTATCCATATTTATCAAAGATATCCACGCCTCCAGGTTAGTGGCACTGCACGAAGCATCGGAGACCATCCATGTGCAACTAACAGTGGGCAAAACTGCCTTTCAGTTTGTAGCCTGCTACAGACCACCCTCCCAAACACAGGAACCTCACTCGGCTTTCCTGAGAACACTGGAGAATATGAAAGTCTTTCCAAACACCATTATATTGGGTGACTTCAACTACCCAAATATTGATTGGGAAAACTACTCAAGCCCAAACACCCTCGCCCAACGGTTCCTAGAATGTATAAACTCAAATGCTATGGAACAACTGGTCACCACTCTCACAAGAGGGGAAAACATATTGGATCTGGTCATCACCAACATGGGGTCTCTATGTTCCACACCAGAAGTATACCCCTCATTGGTAAGATCAGACCATAAACTAATCTCACTGGACATCCATATTCCATCCCCACCCCTAGCCAAGGAAACCACGGTGAAGAACTTTTCAAAAGCAAACTTCACACTTCTCAAAACTGAGGTGGAATCCTTCAAAGCCCCCAGGCCAGTGGAAAATACAGCCCAAAATGCAGAATCCTTTACAAAAGCATTCTATGGACACCTACAGGAATGCATGGAGCATGCTATCCCAAATAAAACCAAGACTCACTCCTCCAAAGGCAGGGGATCTGTCTGGTGGACCCCAGCCATAAATAAGCTATACAACAGAAGGAGAAAGCTACTACATGATAGAGCAAAATCCCAAAAAGGGAAGGCGTCTCTGATCAGTACAAGCAAGAAACTACGATCCCTCATAAAATCATCTAAGGCCAGCTTTGAAAGAAAAATTGCACAAGCCACTAAAGATAACCACAAGGCCTTCTTTAGTTATGTCTGAAACCTGGGAGGCAACTCCCAGATATGCTGTGAGTTAGTGCAAAATGACAAAAAATACACTGAACCCACAGATATTGCCAACATCCTGGCAGAAAGGTTCAGTGCAAACTTCTCCCCTCCTTCCCCCCCAAAATAGCAAATGTCTATCCCAACAGAGTGTAGCCTTCCTGAGATCACAGATGCACTGGTGAGAGCTGCCCTCTCCAAAGCAAAATACACAGCATCAATGGGACCAGACGGTGTCCCAGGCTGCGTCTTACATGAGCTCCAAGAAGAACTAAACCCTCATATAAAGTCACTGTTCAATCTCAGCCTTACTACAGGATATGTACCCAAGGAATGGCGTACAGCAACAGTGGTCCCACTCCACAAAGGTGGTGCCACAACTGACCCCAGAAACTATCATCCTATAAGCCTGACTAGCCTGGTCTGCAAAACTATGGAGCGTATCATCATGGAAATCATAAACAAAGACATTGGGAACCTCCAGACACTGGATTCTACCCAATTCGGCTTTGTTAAGGCAGATCTTGCCTCTTGAACCTGGTCAACTTCTTTGAAACAGTTACCAAAGCCATAGATGAAGGGAAAGTAGTTCACACAGCCTACCTGGACCTCGCAAAAGCCTTCGACACAATACCCCACTCGGGCATCATAAATAAGTTCACCAGCTTAAATATCAACCCCTATGTCACAAGATGGGTTGCAAACTGGCTCAGGGATAGAACCCACATGGTCAGAATAGCAGGTGCCATGTCAGACTCTAAACTAGTTACAAGTGGCATCCCACAAGGCTCAGTCTGGGACCTCTCTTGTTCGGTATATATTTCTCAGAGGTATAGGCAAACACGAGTGGACTATGGCTGACCAAGTTCGCAGATGACTGCAAACTGGGTGCCATAATCGACTCTCTGGCTGACACAAGCATCCTCCAAAAGGGTCTCACAGAGATGGATAACTGGTGCCAGAGCCATGGCCTAAAGCTAAATGCCAAAAAGTGCATAGTCATCCCCTTTGGGAAAAACAAAGTGCCCACAAATTACCACATAGGTGGTAATCCATTAAGTACGGAAGAAGTAATTAGGGACTTGGGGACCCAAGTAGATAGCAATCTCTCCTTTGACAATCATGTTGCCAAAGTGGTTAGAAAGACCTTCTATATAGCCCACCTTATCATGAAAGGATTCACATCTAGATCAAGAGAGGTCATTGTGCCCCTCTACTCATCACTTATCAGGCCCATAATTGAATACAATGCCCCATTTGAGATGTACCTTACCCGACACCTGCAGCAACTGGAAAGACCCCAAAAGTACCTCACCAAGAGGATCAAGGGGCTCAAACAGATGCCCTATGCAGCTCAGCTAAAGAAACTCCAGCTCTACTCAGTTGTGTACCGCCTACTCAGAGGCGATCTGTGTCTGATGTATAAAGCCATGTCCAACCCAGAATTAATGGACATGCTTCACCACAGGAAATCGAAATCCCTTAGAGCTACTACACGCTCCAGGGACTTGAACCTCAGCACAGAAATAAATAGGACATGCTGAAGGGACAGATTCATATCCCAGAGGCTCTCCTCACTCTGGAACAAAATCCCAATCCATGTTAGGCAGAGCCCCTCGCTGACACTCTTCAAGAGAAATCTTGACGAGTGGATGGGAGATCATAAGTTTACCCCTGGGATCTCTTCTGTGTCCCTGCTTGACAGAGGTATAGTAAACTAACCTTAAAAGGGCTACCTTCTGTGATCTACTATACAGAGGCACAGTCAACTAATCTAAAAGGGTATCCAAAAAACAGCGGTAGCTGGTGTCGAGCGGCCTCAAACCAAAACTGAAATAGTATCCACAAACCAGATAGTATAGTGAAAGAGAACCTTCCACTAAGTCACTTCTAAACTGACCAAAAAAATCCAAACTTCCTGGTAGAAAACACCACGCTGATTCAAGCGATGTAGACCAGTAAATCCTTCCTGGATAAAAAATTCCAAACTTCAAAGTAGAAATCACCACGCTAACTCTAGCAATGTGGAGCAATATATCCTTTAATCACAGTGAGCGCTTTCGCCATGCGGCTTCTTCAGACTGTTACACAATACTCAAAATTCAAACAGTTAACTTATAACATGTCCCCTCACCCCATTGGTTAAAACGTCATTGCATATATTCAAACATTAAAACACATTGCACCTGATCTTATACACAAGGCATGCATATAAAAAACAAGCCGCTTAGTACTCAACCAAGCGGTAAAAACAAAAACAACATTCCATTATTAGAAATACAATACTTAAGAGAATAAATACATAAAATCCTGAGTAGACATATTAAAAAAAAAAAAAAAAAAAAAGCTACATGTTCCTTGCCACGTTAGAACAAACTAAAACTAAAACCATAGTGACAGATTCCTGCAAACCAACTGCACAAAAGTACATATAGTCACTATTTGCGTATTAAAACTAACCTACATGTAATACGCTAGACATATGTGCATGGTAGCAAGCTTGTACTTACTATTTTATAAAATTTAATCCACAGAAACGTTAAAACCTTAAACGCAGCAAGTAATGCTGCTGCTTATGCTTATCCGCCACGCTACCAAAACAAAGAACGTGGTTCCTGACTGAATCGTCAGCTTGAATTTAAAGGGACATCACTTTTACTTAGAGTGTTCAAGGCGGTACTGCAGTGAAAGTCCACTTCAAACGGACTAAGTGTAGAACTGTGCATAAGTATAACTATTCTACTTTCTCCTAACTAATAAGCAATGAAACAAAACAGTGATAAACTACATAAAATAAGAAATATCCCGAATCGTCAAGCGGAATAATCTTACCCTCACAACACCAGAAAACATATAAAATATCTCCTGAGGTGCAAGGAGCATCCACATGCATTGTTTCTAAAACTTTAAAATAAGGCTGGGCCGTAAAGAGTATAAAGTATACATCCGTGGCCATTTAAACTAATGCAGGCTACATGCTCAATACACACTGAACGTTGGTGTGCACATGCGCTGCAAAAAATGACATGTCTAAAGTCAATTCAACTGCTTTGACATATCGTAAACCAGCAGCGGTAATGTTAAACACTAGAATGCTACGCTTAGCTAAACAACAGCTTCCTGAGTGTAGTGAACTCATAAACCGGACCTGACAAAGGACAGTTAATAAAACTGTCAATAGAACTTAGCCATGGCTCTGGCTAGTGTGTAACAGGGAATGGATAATATGGGAAGGAAAAGATATGAAAGAGTATGGCAGAAACAAGAGGGGATGGAATAAACAGAGACAGAAAGGGAAGGGAGGCAGGGACCAGGGGTGTGAATAAATGTAATACAGGGAGGAGAGGAGAGGGATGGAACAAACATGGAAGAGTGAGATATGTGAGTGTATGAATCCGATGGAAGGGGTAGGAAAGGGAAAGCGCTGAGCTGGGGTGAGGGGGGAGATGTATGAAAACAATGAAAGGAATGGGTGAGAAAAAGCGGTGCACTAAGCTAGAAGATGAAGTGCAAGGCGGGTATAAACATACACCTGAGTACAAGAGTGCCTTCATATAAGATGTGAATGAAATACTTGCAAGAGAAGGGGGACACACTCTGAGGGGGTATGATTGAATGACAACGTTAAACACACTATTAAGGTGTTCTTCAGAACCTATTGTTTAGGTACATATAATCTCCTTTTTCGAAGGAAGGGTCTGACCTGCACTTTATCATTAAGTCCTGGGTACATATCTGCCCTCAACCTAATAATCCATTTCATCTCATTCTCCAGGGTAAAGTTAACAATATCACCTCCTCTTTATTGGTGATTTTCTGGATAACAAAGAATGTAAATGAATGGTTAGACCCTCTCTCTTTCTGGTGTTTGGCCAGGGCATTTACCATCGATGCTGTCCTAATGTGGTAGCGTGCTGATCGTTCTCTGAGTGACCTGTTGGTTTTACCCACATAGAACGCTTGACATGATACACAAGCCATGTAAATAATATTAGAGCTTCCACATGAAGTTTTGGTGTAAAAATTGTAATTTCTTTGATTCGTGGGATGGATGAAACTCACTGTCTCATTAATAAACATGCACTGATTGCAGCTACCACACGGTGTAGTGTTCACCAACTGTGTGTTAAATGGCTCTACCTCTAGATTACTCCTGGGTTTGCACAAAATTCTCTTTAAATTAGGTTGGTTCTTGTAAGAGATACTTGGGCATACCCCCACTATCTCCTTTATGTCATGGTCTAACATCAAGAGATCCCAATGCCTCTCCAAGATTTGTTTCATACCCACCGAGTCCTTAGTATAGAACATGAAACTCTGCTCTTAATAGAATTAGAGCAGTTGTCCGGTACTAAAGGGGGTAGAGGCTCAGAGTAGTATGGTTTTGCTCTGGTATTCCTGAGGCTTTCAACATCAAAGGCAGTACACTCAAAAGTACTTTCATTATAACCTCTTTTCAAGAATCTAGTCTTCAGACCTTTCAATTCATCTGCATATCCTTCATTAGTAGGATTTAACCTAGAAGCCCTCATTATCTGGCCCTTCAACACGTTGTCGAACACATGCTTGGGGTGCATGCTATCCCTGTGTAGAATGGTGTTCCTGAAACATAACTTCCTGTGTACATTAGTATTGAGCAGCCCATTACTGAGCCTATTAATGCTCACATCCAGATATGAAATGTGTTCTACTGAGTAGTTTAGAGTAAACCTGAGCCCCCAAGCATGTGTTCGACAACGTGTTGATGTTAGACCATGACATAAAGGAGATAGTGGGGGTATGCCCAAGTATCTCTTACAAGAACCAACCTAATTTAAAGAGAATTTTGTGCAAACCCAGGAGTAATCTAGAGGTAGAGCCATTTAACACACAGTTGGTGAACACTACACCGTGTGGTAGCTGCAATCAGTGCATGTTTATTAATGAGACAGTGAGTTTCATCCATCCCACGAATCAAAGAAATTACAATTTTTACACCAAAACTTCATGTGGAAGCTCTAATATTATTTACATGGCGACTTGTGTATCATGTCAAGCGTTCTATGTGGGTAAAACCAACAGGTCACTCAGAGAGCATCACATTAGGACAGCATCGATGGTAAATGCCTGGCCAAACACCAGAAAGAGAGTCTAACCATTCATTTACATTCTTTGTTATCCAGAAAATCACACCGAATAAAGAGGAGTGATATTGTTAACTTTACCCTGGAGAATGAGATGAAATGGATTATTAGGTTGAGGGCAGATATGTACCCAGGACTTAATGATAAAGTGCAGGTCAGACCTTCCTTGAAAAAGAGATTATATGTACCTAAACAATAGGTTCTGAAGAACACCTTAATAGTGTTAACGTTGTCATTCAATCATACCCCTCAGTGTGTCTTCTCTTGCAAGTATTTCATTCACATCTTATATGAAGGCACTCTTGTACTCAGGTGTATGTTTATACCGCCTTGCACTTCATCTTCTAGCTTAGTGCACCTTTTCTCACCCATTCCTTTCATTGTTTCTCACTCTTCCATGTTTGTTCATATTATCCATTCCCTGTTACACTAGCCAGAGCCATGGCTAAGTTCTATTGACAGTTTTATTAACTGTCCTTTGTCAGGTGTTTATGAGTTCACTACACTCAGGAAGCTGTTGTTTAGCTAAGCGTAGCATTCTAGTGTTTAACATTACTGCTGGTTATATGTCAAAGCAGTTGAATTGACTTTAGACATGTCATTTTTGCAGCGCACACCAACGTTCAGTGTGTATTGAGCATGTAGCCTGCATTAGTTTAAATGCGGATGTATACTTTATACTCTTTATTTTAAAGTTTTTAGAAACAATGCATGTGGATGCTGTACCCTCAGGAGATATTTTATATGTTTTCTGGTGTTGTGAGGGTAAGATTATTCCGTTTGGCGCGTCGGGATATTTCCGTTTATTTTATGTAGTTTATCACTGTTTTGTTTCATTGCTTATTAGTTAGGAGAAAGTAGAATAGTTATACTTATGCACACAGTTCTACACTTAGTCCGTTTGAGTGGACTTTCACTGCAGTAGGCCTTGAACACTCTAAAGTGATGTCCTTTAAATTCAAGCTGACGATTCAGTCAGGAACTACGTGCTTCTTTGTTTTGGAGCAGCATTACTGTTTTAACGTTTCTGTGGATTAAATTTTATAAAATAGTAAGTACAGCTTGCTACCATGCACATATGTAAGCGTATTACATGTAGGTTAGTTTTAATGCAAATAGTGACTATATGTACTTTTGTGCAGTTGGTTTGCAGGAATCTGTCACTATGGTTTTAGTTTTAGTTTGTTCAACATGTAGCTTTTTTTTTTTTTTTTAATATGTCTACGCAGGATTTTATGTATTTATTCTCTTAAGTATTGTATTTCTAATAATGGAATGTTGTTTTTGTTTTTACGCTTGGTTGAGTTATGCATGCCTTGTGTATAAGATCAGGCAATGTGTTTTAATGTTTGAATATATGCAATGACGTAACCAATGGGGTGAGAGTTAACTGTTTGAAACAGTCTGAAGAAGCCACTGTGATTAAAGGATATATTGCTCAAGTTTGGAATTTTTTATCCAGGAAGGATTGGAAGTTTGGATTTTTGGTCAGTGTGACCTATCTGGTTTGTGGATACTATTTCAGTTTTGCGCTGTTTTGGATTACCTTATATTGTCTTTTGCTGGTGTGATACCACAAGCTCGGGGGTTATTTTTGATTCATTTTAATCTAAAAGGGTGGCAAAAGCCAAACACACTCTGGCTAGGCTTATAAATGCCCTAGGGCAGATAGCCTAGTATCAACCTATGAACCTATGAACCTATAAATTCCAGGAAGTGCTGGACCTGGAAGTGAATACTGTAGCAAGTTTCCAGTTAATGATATGGTAGTTGACATTGACCAATGCCACAGTGTGCATTAGGACAGTCATGTTCTCCACTGTCTCCAGGTAGGTGGAGTGGTGGTCCTGGGTCATGGAGCGTGATCCATAGCAGGCCACAGTTTACATTGCAGTTGTGGCTGATGTTAGCTGCACATGGATGATCTCAGAGGTATCATACTGCCCCACTAACCTGGAGGTGTAGGTATCCCCGATGAATATGGATATAGCCCCTAAATGTCTGTGTCAGTCCATGTTCTGTGGCTGAAATGTGTGGTATGGGTTGTAGTCTGGTAGTGCAGGTGTGCTCTCAGGAGCCTTAAGACAGATCTCAGTTACTGCACAGATGTTGATGTTGTCCATCCTGAGGAGTGCTGTGAGTGCATGCATATTGTGATCACAACCCCTGGTGTTGAGTAGCATAGCCCTCATTGAATCTGCTATTGTGTCATTTACGGAGCTGGTATTCACCTTCGAGACTCTCCTAAATAAGGCACCATGTGGGGCACCAATAGCCTTGGCCAGTATTCCAAAGCCTAAGGCTGACAGATAGGCCGGTATGGTATTGTTGCATGCATGTTCCCCATCTGTGCTTGTTTTTCATCTCTCCTGTAGGTAACCTACTGGTAAGCAATAGAAAGCCTTAAACTTATACAAGTCTTCTAGCTTCCAAGATAGGCTGTTGGAGTGATTACGTATCAGTGTTCTGTATGTCCTTGCTGTACTTAACTGTTTCCTGACTACATGGTGATTTCTCACTGCATATTGTGATCTGAAGGTCTGTTTATTCACATATTAAGGCTGTGATGGCCTGCACTTTAGAGGTTCACAGTTAGCCTACTACCTATCTGCCCAAGGGCAATTAGAAGCATAGCTACAGTGTGTTGGCTTTCTCCGCACCATTGATGAAGTAAGTGAGCCTCTGTCAAGCATTGCCAATGAAGCAATTCCAGGCAGAGTTGCTGGAAGCTGTTGAAGGCTGGGGTTGTGGAGGGTGATAGAGGCACTTAGTGATCTAAAGAGGGCATGTTAATGTGAGAATTCAACACCATTCAATTCCCCCAACAGTTCTCACAGCTATCAAACTGGACAGGCTCCCCCAGCACCTGGCTGTATGGTTCTGGGACACATGATCCCAGGGGTGTATATTCTGTTACCCATTCACACAACAAGGTTTCCCTTGAAGTGTGTCAGTGAGGGGCCATGCCTAATGTAGTTAGGAATGTAATGTATTGTCTCACAGTACGTTTGTTATATGTTGTTATTTCACGAGTACATGAAGCTCAGTGAGTTTGTGGGCCTCGGCCCTTTGCTTAGCCTAGCTTACAAATAGAAATCATCAAAATAGGAAATAGGTAGAAGCAACGTTAATGTCGACAGTGTAATGGTTACAGCATCTGGATAGTATCTGTGCATTTGAGGTTCCAATCCCGATAAAGGCAGGGATGTTTATCATGTTCAAAAGTATACCTTAACCACAGCTTGCATATATAGGTAGTAATCGTCTGTATAATAAACATTCAAAACACCCGTATAAACCCATGTGTGCTGGAGAGTACAGTCAACAGAGAATGTAATGTTATGTCAGCACATAGTGAGATGTTACTTCACTGACATGTATATATTCAGAGTAGTTAGCGGATGTGGCTGTGTTTGCGTGCACAGGTTATATGTTACAAAGTTTGTTTAACTGCTGCTATAATGTCACACAAACAGTTTTAAACATGCTTACAACTGCTTAAATGAGCCTTATTCTGGAGTAAAAAACATTTGTATCGCAAGTGTTGAACCCTGGACCATGCACACTATAGTCATGGGACTTACCACTAAGCCATCTGAGGTGTATACATGTTTCACTGTCTTGAGACTACACCTTATACCATATGCATTTCACTGTAATGATCACAAATGGGACAATCACTTTGTGTACATATGTACAGTACATTGTAATGTACTGTAGTTTGTGAACCAACACATTCCAGTCTACATATGTATTACTGTTACAAATTAATATGAAATATTTTTATATATATATATATATATATATATATATATATATATATATATATATATGTATATATATATACATGTCAGTGATGTCTGCACACACACACATATATATATATATATATATATATATATATATATATATATATATATATATATATATATATATATATATATATATATATATATATATATATATATATATATATATATATATATATATATATATATATATATATATATATATATGTATATATATATATTATACTGTTACATCAATAGCCATATATATAAACATCTATGGACACACTTCATGACACAGAAGCACTCCAAAGGAATTGGAGTGTAC
Source organism: Protopterus annectens (assembly GCF_019279795.1). Taxonomy (NCBI): domain Eukaryota; kingdom Metazoa; phylum Chordata; order Ceratodontiformes; family Protopteridae; genus Protopterus; species Protopterus annectens. The sequence goes on along the minus strand of NC_056725.1, from coordinate 442,235,542 downwards.
ACAAAACACATGCAGCTCTGGTATTATAACTATTAATATTAACCTAATTCACCATAGAAGGGGTGGTTGTTGTGTATGTGAAGATTGGGGTACGGGAGGAATGATGGGTAATGCAATTATGCATCAAGGAGGGCCTGGGCCGGATGTTCAATAAGTTAACTGTAGGGGTATACATGGTGTGTGAGGACAATATAAAAAGGACACAAAACAAGAACCTTTCTCATTCATAATACACTCTGTCATGTCACATTGCAAAACCTAATTTTACAAACATATGAACATTAATATGTATCAGGCATATGTACACCAACTGACTATCACATTTGTTTTCAGAAGTGAGGAATGTCTGTAGTAAAATGTATATTCTAAACACCATAACATTTGTACATATCTCAGATACCTTAGTGGTAAAGTCAGTGACTGTGGTGTTCATGGTCCTGGGTTCAAGGGCTGTTAAGTTATTTTAAGGGCCAAAATAAGGGCTGTTAGATGCAGGCGGATTAAAGCACTCTTAAGCAGTTGTAAGTGGGTTTCCATGGGTTTGCGCAATGGTAAAAGGTGCTGAAACAGTAAACGGAGAAGCGCTTCACAGGTTTAACCTTTGCTTAATGTCGCGCAGACCACGGGCAAACCTGCTTGCAACCGCATACATGAGCATTATTCACACTTTCCCTACCTACCAGTGCCTACTCTGAGAGGTAAAATAATAACACATTCCAGGATTAGAACCCGCAACCATGTATTCCATCCTCAGAGTAACCTAACACTAAGCTACCTGGGATGTAGTTAGCCCAGCTGTGTATAATTTTATATATACAGAGAGAGAGAGATATACATAGAGACATGTCGATATATACAGGTCTACATATATATGTAGATATATAGATAGGTTAAAAACATCTACACATCTATGGAGGTACAGATAAAAGTATGCAATTATATATATATATATATCTATATACATATATATATATATATATACATATACATATATATATATATATATATATATATATATATATATATATATATATATATATATATATATATATATATATATATATATATATATACATATATATATATATATATATATATATATATATATATATATATATATATATATATATACACATACATACATGTCTGTAGACAGCATCCAAAGTGTTCATATCTGAGTATAACATGGACCATAGGAATCACACATTCCACCCCCCCCAAACAATATAAACATAACATATGAAAAGTATATGCCAATGCACTATTACCAATATGTTCTGTGGACCCAGTCACCAGCATAACTGCAATGACTGCAAATATCCATGACAGAAATACACAGACAGCTTTCATTTTGCAAAACCTTATTACATTCCGATGTTTTGCTAAAATAATTCAAGGACTAACAGTACCTGCATGCTATACAGGAAGGATTTAACAGTGCCTTAATGAATCAGCCTGCAATTACCATAGTATTAGTCCACTAAGGGATAGGTGTTCACATAGGGGAAAGGACCCCCACACACATATAGACATTGCATAAAAGGGGTTCCTACACACCTCTATGTGCTATGTACACCCACCAACATTTATCCCACAACCAAAATAATTACATCAATACATACTGTCATACCATAACCAATTATTCAACTACTGTACAACATTTGCTGAAACCTTAACATACCTGAACACAAACACACTAACATGACCCTATATGAAATAGTTGCTGATGTAACGGTTTGTATGAACTAATCCCGTTTCAGAGGGTTGAAAGGTTCGTACACCAGGAAGTGTTACCGAGTACTGATTATCAGCACAGTATGATACACAGTAACACCAAACTAAATATGTCTGGTAAGCACACTGTAAACCCCCCAGCATTATATGCATAGCTATGCAGCCTTGAGCTGGTCAAACAACCTGGCCTGACTGAATCATTTGCAGACGTATTAGGTACAGACAAACTTTGCACAAGTAGCAATGTTCAGAAATATAACAGCAGTACTTACATTTAGACCAAAACCTCTAGGCATTACACACAATACATTACTGTTCGTCTGCATACAGCTGTTTTGCAGTAGATTCCAAACACTTCCACGCTGCCTTTCTCACAAGTTAGGCAAAGGGACAATGCCCAAGTGGAATACTCAATTATACTCCACTGTAGCCATGGTATTGGCTAAGGCAGTAGCAGCACAGCTGATGTGCATGTAATTAGCTACTTAGGAACACCAGTTGGTTATCGGGATAGTACGTTACTGATCTGTAACTATAAAAGGTTGCCTTGTCACACATTCAAACCATCTGTATCTACCTGTAGGACGGTACAAAACACTGAACGACAAACCGAAAATGAGTATTATAGTAGTCAATAACACCTCCAGTTACTAAGAAGGTATGTATAACATGTAGTATGTCTGTGTATGTAGTACCTGTTCTGTAAGAATTACAGTGTAATCAATGCATATAGTGGAAATAGCTATCTTGTAGCGATGTATTGTTGATCAGTAGTAATACTTGTAGTATTCTATGTGTGTACTGCTGTAGGTCACAAGGCAAACTCCACATACACCACAAGGGATGATATGGGCTTGGAACTCACCAATTCGCTTCCAGCCACTGTCAGTGTCAGGATTGGTCCAACACGTATGTGCTATAACAGGAGATAGTATATGCTAATATATTGTAACAGTGGACATATGTATGGGTGTGTAAGTAAGATGAACATGTTAAAGCTGGGCTTACCGTGCAAATATGGTGTGCATTGTGGGATATTGTGCCAATAACTGTGTAATGTACACAACCCATTGTGGTGGTGCTGCGGTAGTGTTGTCACCTCACAGTAAGACGCTGTTCGGTTCGATTCTCAGCTAGAGCGTCTTCTGCGTGGAGACATGCGTGAATGGGCGTACCTTCGTTGAAGGTTGTGCATCAGGCCTGGCAAGCCGGTACGTAAAAATCAACTGCCAATCATTAGCGGACTGGAGTTCCGCTGTGGCGACCCCTAACCAGGAAAAAGCCGAAAAGACACAAGTACAGTATTTTAGGCAGATCTGTATTCTATTCTACATAGCAGTTCTGTTATATTATGCAAACAGTAGTTATGTCTATTGGCAATTACAATACTCAATAATAGGATACATATCATTTGTATTCATCTGACAGTTTAGCTGCATGATAGCAAAGATAATTAGAAGAGCCAGGTAACTATCCATGCACATAACACATGTAATACCCACCTCTCTAGTATCATTTGCAAGCACTAACAGCTGTGCATGTGTACATGTTATGCAAATGTGTAGTGACCCTTGTTACAGGGCTGGACCTCTCTAGTATCGTTTACAAGCAATAACAGCTGTGCATGTGTACATGTTATACAAATGTGTAGTGACCATTATTACAGGGCTGGACCTCTCTAGTATTATCTGCAAGCAATAACAGCTGTGCATGTGTACATGTTATGCAAATGTGTAGTCACCCTTATTACAGGGCTGGACCTCTCTAGTATCGTTTACAAGCAATAACAGCTGTGCATGTGTACATGTTATGCAAATGTGTAGTGACCCTTGTTACAGGGCTGGACCTCTCTAGTATCGTTTGCAAGCAATAACAGCTGTGCATGTGTACATGTTATGCAAATGTGTAGTGACCCTTGTTACAGGGCTGGACCTCTCTAGTATCGTTTGTAAGCAATAACAGCTGTGCATTTGTACATGTTATGCAAATGTGTAGTGACCATTGTTAAGGGCTGGGCCAAATGGCTATGAAATGTAAGACTGATAAGTTTCTGAAATGTTATTGCCTTGCCACTCTTGTACCACTTAAAAATCTATGTAGAAAATCTTTGATGTATTGTTAAATATTTTTTACTTTATGTATATGTATATTCAACACTGTAATTTTTACTGTACCGGAGCTTTTCTCCCCGGGCCTCTACTGTAAACGGATATATATCCAGCTAGACTAGCCCGGTCAACAAATGTAAAATAAATGTAAAATAAATAAATAAATAAACATAGAGTGGATTTTGAGAGTTGAGACACACTGGTTAAATTACCAGGTTTGTGTAGCCCAGCCTCTCATTGCCAACCTAACAGCCGCTTGCACATACTTTATGTAAGGTAGTGCACAGTACTGGTAATGAAACAGGTTGCATATCATCTTTAACTCCAGTGTAACATCTGCATTAGGAGTGTAAGATGCAGGAGAGAGCTGCCCATGTGTAATAGCCGCTTCATAGGTGATGGCTTACCCTATCTGATTATATCCTGATCATGTTGATCGTGGCATCAGAGTCTATTGATACATGACTCTGTTTGGAGAGTGGGTGTCTGTGCCCAACAGAGCTCATGATCTTGGTGGATATGTGAGTATATACCCAGAGAAGGAAACAGACCTGCAGACACTTGCATCATCTGTAATCAAATAACAGGATGTGATGTGCTCCTCAGTGGAGGATTGTTGTTAAAGGTAGGCACAATGTTTCTGTAATAGCCAGTGTTGTCATGTCCATAACACAAATATTTACATGTGAGCATCACTGTCTAAAACATCTTCATAAGCAATACGTAAACTAAATACAGTCCTTGGTACTTATAGTTCTGAATGCTCATACAGGCATGTTCCCTAGTCAGCTACTGGTGTTTACTAATGTCAGCTTTGTGTATGTGGCCATCCTGGGTGAATGTAGTCTCTATGCCATGTACACTGCCAAACCCACCTAATACCATGCCCTGCACATTGTTTGGGATGCAGCTACAGGGGTAAGCTGGAAGGCAGCCCAGTCTACAGCCATGACTGGACTGGACAGTCATGCGGTGTAGGTTAACACATGCATCTCATCACCATAACCAACACATACCCTTACCAGAACACAGTAAGGACACCCACACACACTACCAGAAATCACACACATTCACAGATGCCTCTAAGTATCTGGCCAAGCAAGTGACCTCCCAAGCTGGAAGAGCCAGACACTGAAATACACAAACTGTATGACATAGTTTGCATAATTGTGCCACACCTCAGAACACGTGGCTGGAAACATGTCCAATAGTACTCATTTGTGAATGCAAACTCTAGCACTATGTTACACACCAACCTATACGAGGGCATACATACTGTCAGCTGCCTGTCTGCCGTGATTACCACATACCCATACACTCAGACCACCTTTTGAACTATACACATAGCTCTGGCATATTCCATTTTGTTGTGCAGGACCTGTGATGCAGTTACCTGGACTGCATGGAAACACATGTATTCCACAA
>NC_056725.1:442130476-442229775 GCF_019279795.1 Protopterus annectens | reverse complement strand
TCCACTGTGGGACATAGGTCCTGTGCACATCCCACAGCGGCACACTGTGTCACTAGTCATGTGATAGCTCCCTTGCTGGTAGGGTGACACAGACCCATGGTACCACCACAGCGGAAGTACTGTATAGACATACAGTTGACATCCACTTCTGCCGTTCAGTGGACACTACCATGGGGGGGGGACACTACTGTGTACATTGCACATGTGTTTACACACGGCCCTGCCAGACATCATTGTGGCACACATTGCACCTGCTACGGGACGTTTGGACATGGTTACTTGCTGTTCCCTCCATTTCGGGTACCTATTCTGCTACTACATTGTCCCATATGTGCAGGCCATACATATCTTGTTTATGTACATAACATTAGGCCATCCCTCCATCATGCATGCTATGCCTGTGATACTGTCTATGATTTCTGAACATATCCATCATGACAGCTTTGCATTACACATAATTGACATAGTCACCCCTACTGCGTGGGATACGTGCACGTCGTGCACACATTCCGTATGACATCGACGGTATATGCCCATGCACATGTGTGCTGTGACACTATACATACATGGCCTATCCCCTGCTGTGGGGCTTCATTGTTCGATATCCACTGACAGCATCGGCGTGGGTGGTGGCATAGTTCTGTGTTTGGAATCCCTATGACGGACCTTGGGTTATCACGTCTGTGTACATGTTGTCCCACTGCTGTGCACACGTTGTCCGCAGTCGTTGGTATGCTCCGCGGCTTAGCATTACATGACCACCTTTCACCACTCTCTGCCTAATGGACAGGTATCTTTACTTACACATCGTTCACATACAGTGCAGATTAGTCATACGTATCATGCGTTACACATCAGTACATCTCGTGGGTTCGACATACCTTTCCGGCCTTCGCTTCTGTATTCGTCAATATATTCCGTTTGTGTTCGTTGTGAACATACGGTTTGAATATCCAGGGAGTCTTCATTTTATTCGGCGTCACCTGAGGCATGTGGGTTCATCACGCCAATAGCTGTTCCTCGGTGTGTACTTATGCGCATATCACTGGTGATCCTCCTCCATTCGTACGTTACCCGGGAAACTAGGCCATGGTTCATTCCTCGTGTGGCCGTTAGTTATTTGCACTACCTTCGTGGGGATGGTATGTATTGTATAATGTTTGTGTGACTGCATACGCTATGTGTGGTGTCAGGTACATTACGCTGTGGTGTTAGCCGTGGATTGTGTGTGTTGGGTATGGTATTCTGTTTGACATGTGGGTGTCCGTGTCCTGGAGGCGTCTGTCGATGGCATTGTGCATTCAGATGTGTAACATAGCTGTTATATTCCTGTACACAACGGATGCAAGGATGCATCAGCTGCTGCTAGTGTTTCCCACGCGGCTTGTTGCGGGTATCTTGTTGCGGGTATGCTGCTGTCATTGACTGCCTGTATGTATTTGCTACGGTTTTAGCTGTTATCCCTTTGATATGTGCGATGGGATATATCTGCGGATGTGGGTGACGGGTACGGGGTGTGGGTCTTGCATTTATACATACAAGATATGCTTGTGTGTGTGCTCCATCCCTGCTTGGGGAGCTGCAGGTTACCTGTCTGTTGTTCTGGGAATGTTTGTTTTGTTGATGTCGTGTGGTGTCGGTATCGCCTGCATGTGTGCTTCCTGCACGTATTCCTCCTTCACATCGGTTATATATCTGCGGATGTTCGTCCGTGCCTACTATCCATTGGCATTTTGTCACTGATAGTTATGGTGATTGTGGTCCTATACTTGGGACGGCCTGTATGCTACCGGTAGCCTCCTATTCGTGTGCCGCTTGCTTACTTAATGGTCGTGGAACACACAGCGGTATTTACGGGACCGTAAGTGTTCACGATCGGTGCCAGGATAGCACATTCGTATTTTCGCCTTACATGCCTGATGCTGTGTAACGTTGCCGACGTATCGTGTTGAGTCTACCTTATGGCCGCCATACCTACGGTCATGGTTTGTACATGCGCCCTTTGCATCTCCTGTTGGCTATGGCCCTGTGGTACATTCTGGGACATTTCCGCTTTGCATCGTTTTACGCCACGCCCATAGCCACTGAGGAGATGACTGTACTAGTTTCTGGCTACTGGTCTACATACGCCTATGGTTCCTGTACTGTATGCCTACGCATGTTATTACACTCCGCCTGTGACATGTCACCTACATACACATTGTACAGTGGCACACACATTACACACACAGCGGAACACACGACAACCTCACCTCACACATACACATATTGCCGCCATGGCTCTCAACCTTCTATTTCCAAAATGAGGAACACACACATTAGTAATGTGGAACAAATGGGCATAATGTGGAGCACATACTAATGGCATGGTAACAACTTCAGCTAAGTAGGTCATAGGATGGTTAAAATATGCTGATTTACTTACAATGAAGAACCTTTAATGAATTACTATGATTAATTTCTATTTACCAGGATGTCATTTAAATACATTCCTAACAATGGATGTTTGACAGACATTTTCAATGTGGAACATTGAGGAACTGCGAGGAACATGAACTGTTTTAGACCCCAAATGAGGTACGTCCCTCATAATGACGTATACTTCACTGGTATGCTTGCCGCTTTCGCACCGACGGTTGCACACAATACCTACGTTGGCCGCATCGGCGGCGTGTATCTCTGCACTCATATCCTATGGATATGACACGCACATATCCCGTTACTGTACCGTGGACTGGTGATCATCCCGACACGCGGATATGTATTGATGCAGGTTGACATTTCCATGGCTGGCGTTACCTGCTCTGCCCACCCTCCCGGATGATCGGGTTGTCGGCCACTATGTTTACTATGTGGAGATTTCGCGTCTTACTTATCTGTGAACTTGCATCCCTGGGTTCCATATTAACCTGTTGTACTTTATATCTGTGTATGCGTACATATATTTCTACATGTGTACTGATATCTATTTCCGTATCTGTGTATGCACATAAGTACATATGTGGTCGACTTGCGGCGATAGTGGCAGCATACGGCTACGCCGTGTGCTGTAGAACCGGCGTGCGGTGAGGTGTTGGCGTTCCATGCTCTGCTGGCTATTGGGTGTGCAGTGTTTGGGCGGTGCCTTTGTTGGAGTCACACATAGGTCCGCCATACGGTACACATTACGGGCGGACATGTTTGTGTGGCGTCCATTTCACTGTGTGTGCAGGTAAGGAGGTGTCAGTCCATGGGGCCTACACTGTCAAAGTATGTGCTATGCGTTCCCTCTTTGCCAGGGCGTAGGCATATTGGGTACGCCTCTGTCTACCTACTGGGGCTGGCACAGCGTGTTCATGGCGCTGAACGCCCTGTGCCTGTGCTTGCCTTGGCAGTTGTGGCAGGCTTGGTGGCCCTACACCATTATGTCCCTGCAGCAGCTGTTTCCGCAGAATCATATTGTGTAGCATACAACATACTATGAATATGTGGGCACATGTGCCTGGAGAGTACTGCAAGGCTCCACCGGATGTATCCAAGCACCGGAACCGTGATTTCAACATCCCAAACACACGCTCTATGATTATTCTGGTTTGTGCGTGTGCCTCATTATGGCATTCTTGCATGTGTGTGTGTGCATTTCTGATGGGTGTCATCAGCCACGGCTCCAGTGCATAGCCAGCATCCCCCACAAGATGACCTTGTGTGATGTCCCCCCTGGAGAATACCTGATACAGCTGTGAGGCATGCCAGATATGGGAGTCGTGGAAGCTTCCAGGGCTGCCAGCACACACATCCATGATAATGCCCTGCGCATTGCACACGACCTGGCAATTGATGGAGGGGTATCCCTTGCGGTTTATGTAGCGTCTACCCTGCTCCCCGGCTGGTGACTTGATCTCCATGTGCGTACAGTCGATCGCACCCAGTACCTCCGGGTATTGTGCCACACGGTGGAAGCGGCATATTGCTAGCCAACTCCTCCTGAGATCTGGGAAGTTTATATACTCATGGGCATGTCGTAACATGGCATCCAGGAACTGGTGTAGTACCCTAGATGCTGATGCCTGTGAGATACCCATTATATCCCCGGTTGGCCTTTGAAAGGTACCTGTAGCCAGTATTCGCAAGCTCACACATACCTTTGTGTCCACTGGGATGGGCTCCCCTCTGTTGTCTCTTGTTCTCAGGCGTGGCCGGCACAGCTCCACTATTTGCTGTAACTTGTCCCTGTCCACCCTGTAGTGCTCTACTATCTCCAGGTCTTGCAGCCCCTGGTAGGTCACCCTTGGTCTGAACACTCCTTCTCCTGTGAGGCCTACGGTAGTTGTCGGCACCGTCCTCCGCAACTCCGTCTGTCTCTGCCACATACCTATGCATCACGGCCACGGCGGCACCCACCATATACATATTAAAAGTTCCCCATGTGTTTACACCCTACGGTGCGGCGTTTGGGAAATCGCGCTGTGTGTTGTGTGCATTCACACTTTATACTGTTGTGCTGTATACCCGGTGATGTCATTGGGTGTGTCTGTGCAGCCGTATCCATGGATTATTTTCGGTGTTTTACGGTTACAACTGCAATGGTATTGCCTTTAGTGTTACATTACAGTTGCCTGCATTGGCTTAGCTTTGCATCTTACATTACTGCATCCTGCAGGCACATGGCATATGATGCATTTTATCTGCAGCTGCAGTTATGCTACCTCTGTACTTGGCTGTGCTATTTCGGTTCTTTGTTCTTTGCATTTCTACTACATCCCCTACTATCTTTGCATTCATATGCCTCCCCTTTCCCGTTATGCAGGAGTCTGCATACAGAGTTGTCGGCTGCCGCCGTTTGCCCTTCCTGGATTGATTGGTGTTGATTGCTCATTACGGCTCCAATTACACTGCTTCCGCATTTCCTCATATTCTCCGCATTACCTTCCTATATCCGTGGTTGTTGACGGGGAGGCCGTCACATGACTGGGTTTGGGAACATAGTCATCCTCGTGCACATGCATCTGTGCACGCATTATGTACTCTCAGCGCATCTATTTCCTCACACGCCGGTCCTGCTGCTGTGATGTGCATTGTACAGCCCAGGTTTGCTGGCCTCCAATATGCTTCCTCCTACAGTGGCACACCCTTCTGCGATTGACATGTATCTCGTGTAGGCCACTCCTCGGTATAGTACCGCTCGCTTGCTCCATCCTTACACGGCGCCAGCTTTGCGATTCACTATTATCTGCCTCATTTGCATGGCATTGACTGCTAATACATGGTTACGGCGTCGAACACTGCCACCACTCCTTGACAACCCTTGCACTGGGGTTGGGCTTTCCATACATACTATGGTGTGTGGTGGCTGTACAGCTGATGTGTATTATACAGCTCTTTTAGGACATTGTCATATTATTTCATTGCTTTGCACCTTCTGTACACATATCCGGGGGTTCTGCTGTGGTTTCTACGTACATGACATTTTGTCATTATTTACAGTTTGTGCATGTTTTCTTTGGACATTCTCGGTGCCTTTCGCCTTTAGCATATTGCACCTGTATGATACCTGACGTTGACAGCCTTCCGTTACTCCTTGGTCATGTTTGGGTAAATGTAAACCGTTTTTTTCGGTTTACATTGCCGTGCCCTTACGCTACGCATGCCCCACTTCGTGAATCGCTATTTGCCTTCATTTGCATGGTGCAATACCGCACACAGTGTGATTAGCATACCTACGCCGGGGGCGGCGCACGCCGGTAGTGCACGTGGGATTGCTTCATACCTGAATCGCTCGGTGGCCATATTTGGCTTTATAACGCCGACGCTATGCTGGCGGCTGGCGCAAGGTTCATGAATCCCGGGGATGCACTTGACAAATGGGATTGCTATGACAGATATATCTGTCTATATATATATATATATATATATATATTCATCTGTATCTAGCTATAGCTTTATGTGTGTGTGTGTGTGTGTGTGTGTGTGTGTGTGTGTATATCTATATATATATATATATATATATATATATATATATATATATATATATATGTACCAAAGGTTAAAAAGTTCACACATACAAACCATTAACTAAAAACTGCAAGAAAAAAACCCAGTCAAGCTACAGTTTTCACTGTGTGTTACCTTAAACCTCCTACAATTGAGACCCATGAGATGTATGAAAATGACCCCTTAAGGACGTGTTTCAGATAAGTGGGTCTGAATGTCCATGACTTTTTTACTTTTTTATGTCTTTATGGTTCCATTCAGACCAATAAAACCAAACCCAGTAGATATGGACATGCATAATTCAGACTTTTTATTACCATCAACAGCATAACATAAAGAAATAGTTTCATTAACTTTAGAAACACAGCGTCTTTAAACCCAGCTGAGCCCCATGAAGATTAAGGTGCTTGCAAAATATCCCCACTAACATCCAAACTAAAGGGTGAAAAGGTGACGGAGACAAACTATTCAGTAAACACTACAAGAAAGACTCAGCCATGCTAGAGTTTTCACTGTTTGATACCTTAAACCTCCAATACTGAAGGCCCATGGAATATATGCAAATGACCCTTAAGCTTCTTCTCTGACTAAAATCTTGTTCCCTATCCACTGACAATCTTCCATCAGAATATTTAAAACTTGCTGCAGAATCAATTGCCTACCCTGTCAGCATTCTGATAAATCAATCCATTATGGAGTCTCAAGTCCCTAACCTCTGGAAGAAATCTATCATAATCCTTTTACACAAGGGTGGAAATAACAATGAACTAAGAAACTATCGACCCATCTCTATTGTCTCTCCTCTGTCCAAATTATTGGAAAAATGTATACACATACACTACTAAGCCACCTTACTAATAACCATCTCCTTGCACCCACCCAATATGGTTTTTGACCAGCACATAGCACAAACACTGCTCTAATCTCTTTTACTGATACAGTTAATAAAGCTATAGACTCTGGCCAAATAGCTTCAGTAATCTTATTTGATCTGTCAAAGGCCTTTGACACAGTATCGCAACATAAACTCTTACAACTTTCTATACTGGGTTGCCCACAATCCTCCCTAAATAGTTTGCAAATTACCTAACCAATAGACAGCAATGTGTAAGGTGGCAACCTAGGCTGTCTCAGTAACAGGTTAACAATACAGGAGTGCCACAAGGATCCATTCTTGGACCCTTATTGTTCAATATTTTAATTAATAACCTACACACTGCTTCCCTTCAAAGCTCACTTATTCAATATGTTGGCAATTCCACCATTATCTCATCCTCAAACAACCTCCAACATCTTTTACACCTAACACAAGATGCCTTCACCTCGATCGAATCTTGGTTAAATGAAGCACATTTATTACTCGATCCCAAGAAGACTAAACTTCTGCTGTTCTCACCTAAATCACTCTCATATGATTTCAAAATATACTCACAAAACAACACAGAGAGTGAAACTGTAACTCGTGCTAAGCTATTGGATATCTCCAAAGACAATAAACTCACATTTGAAAAACACATACTTAACACCATTAAAAAAGCACATTTCAAACTAGGAAAACTAAACAAACATTTCATGGATAAGCCTACCAAAAAACACTTAATAACTCATTTTTGCTCCCCTCCCTCCTGTATGGTTCTGTATTCACCAACCTACATATGTCTCTAAAGAATAAGCTTCAGTCATGCTACTATAAGATAAACAAATTTGCTACATGTACATCTTATCGCACTCACCACTGTCATGCTCATAATGAACTAAACTAGCTCAAATTCCCCAATCATTTAGACTTCTTGCAACTATCTTTTGCACACAAAATATTATACAAACCAGATAGTTGCCCTACCTTAAAACTTATCTTACATTCCTACATTCCACCCAGAACTCTGCTTTCCAAAAACAAACAACTTAGAACTGTATACAAACCTAACAAAGAGCAGGTAATAGTCTTTACTCCTATAGTATTGCAAAACAATGGAATACCTTACCTACAAATATCACACTGCCTTAAAATATTTTAAAACTTTCAAGCTCACACTAAAGAACTACCTTCTCAACACTCATATCTGCCCTTGCTCCTTACCAAAGGATAACCACATTTAATTTCCTAATTCTTCAACTATCTTCCTTTCTCCACCTATTTTTACTCTATCATGTAAACTTCTTAACACCATACTTTCATCACCACCTCTTTCTCACTCACCTTTCTTTTTCTCTCCTGACACCCCTAACTTTCTGTTCTTATACACAATTTTTATCTCCCATTTCTGCTGCTCTCCCTCCTTTTTCTGTTTTATCCCTCTCCCTACCAATTTTCCTGAGCCATATCTAAACAATTTATATACAAATTATAACTACTTCTCCAAAGTAAACCTTTTTACAGTAATGTGTTCCCAAAACACCCAGTTCTAACTACCACATTAACCTCTTTTACTTCTAACACTCAAACTTGAAGTTTCCTTTACATTTTCCATGTACTACTCTTACTATTATTAACTACTTTTCCTTTACACCCTTACATCCTGTGTTTCCTCTGATCCACCTTCTTAAGCTTATTTTTTTATATGCACTTCAGTTTTAATATAAAAACAATTAACTACTGATACTGCATTATTATGTTTGGTTGTTGTATTTTTTAACTATTTTAGAATACCAGGCTTTTGAATTTTTAAATTGTTTAAATTGCATTAAACTAAAATTGTATTAACTGTATAAAGTCTGTATTTGCTGGAGCTTTACTTCCCGGGCCTCTGCTGAAAATGGGTTCCTGACCCAGATGGACTTTCCTAGTCAACCAAATGTCAATAAATAAATAGATAAATAAATAAGTACAATGTGTTAATGGACGTTCAGAAGCTGAAACACTTGATGTCCTCAGGGGTCATTTGCATATATCCCATGGGCCTCCATTACAACAGTTATAAGTTATTATATAGTGAAAACTCTAGGTTGGCTGAGTCATTCTTGCAAATTTTGTCATACACACACACACACACACACACACACACATATATATATATATATATATATATATATATATATATATATCAAAATGTGGAAAATCAAAACAAGTTTCCACTTTTTGATTGAACCTGTTATCTGAATATGGTAATACATAATTACCAAAATGTCAAATATATATATATATATATATATATATATATATATATATATATATATATTTGTGTGTGTGTGTGTACAGTATATCACATTTCATCTAAAACTCAAAATATCCAAAAACAACTGATCAAACATAACTGATCTAGGCCCAGTTCATCTAACCCAGCATAACTAAAAAAAAAAAAATAATAAAAAGCAGAAAATGTTTTTGAAAGGGGGAAAGTCCCTCTGTATCCCCATGCCACCAACGTAACTTACACATATAACAATTCCAGGGTTGCACTATAGCAGAAGAAAGTGAAAAATGGAATTGTACCATCCAGCAACTGTACTAAATCAACCTGTAATGTTACTAATATTTAAGACTGATCAAAACAATCATAAACTTTCCTTATTATCAACGTGATAACTAGTGAAAAGTATTAAAGAATATCATTAGATCACTTTTTTCGCCACTTGTTATTAGATAAAGTGGGAAGCTAAATTGAATGACAGTTGCAGCAAGGGTAACAAAGGTGCTTCCAATCATAGTGGGGATAGGTTCTTTGTTTTTTTTTTTTTTTTTTTTTTTTTTTGAAGATGTATCACTGGATTCTTTTAATGGGGAGAAAAACAGGGAAATGGGAAGACAGTGGTTGTGTTGCTAGACATGCAGAAGACTTTCAACACTGTCAGTTGGGCATTTTTGCTTGGGGTATTGGAACTGGTATTAGGTAATGGTTATTTTTTTTAGAAGGAATTAAGGCACTGTATAGAAAGCCATTGGTGATTGTATTTGATGAATAGTGAGAGGTCTTCAGCTTTACATTTTGAGAGATGAACTATACAGAGATGTCCTCTGTTACATGACATAGATGTTAAAAGAGACCTTGCAGGGGAAAAAGGGAAGATGGGAGAGAAAAGTAGTGAGCATATGTTTACAGATGACTGTGTGCTGTTACTGATTAAGAAGTTCAGAGAGGAATTAGGATTTTGTTTGCATCCTAAAAGTGGGTAAAGGGACAGAGGAGCTCAGTTTTTCTAATTCTCAGCGAAGGGAGAAATATTTGGTTTTGAAGGTTTATTGCACAGTATGGGGAAATAGGGAAAAAGAATTAGGAGTTACAATATGGTAATACCTATTTTGGATAGCTTGATGGAAAGGGTGCAGTTGCTATAGTAAAGGCAGAGGTAGATAGAACATTAATACTGCTGCAGGTGCTGTATGTTGCCAGATGTATTAGTATTAGTCCACATACCAACAAAGTAGGAGCAGGATAGGTAAGGACAGTTTAAGAGCAGATAAAAACTTGGAGAAATAGGTGAAATGGATTTTAGGTGACATGTTGCAGCAAATAATGTAGCTCAGCAGTTGAAAGTTTGGTGGATTAAGGCCTAAAGTAATTGTCATAGGATATAGAGTTTTGAGGGAAATGGCCCTAAGAATAGAAGGAACAGATAGGCGTACCAAATAGGAGATACAAATCTGGAAGAGTTGTAGAGTTAAAGTGAACAGAATAAGGAATGTAAGTTTGTATAGGTTGTGGACTGTCCTGGTAGCAGATAAGGTTAAAGAGGAGGCTGGAAAAGTGTTATAACAAGGGGATGAAAATGATATGAAGATCTGAAGGTGACAAGACAGGGCAATGAGTTGTGTGCTTTTACAAAGTTACAGAATAATTTGGGTTGAGAGAAGGAAAATACTTGCTGCAAACTGCAATAGTGTCTAAGGTGAAGCAGATGATCAAGGACAAGGAGACTGGTGATATGAAAGATAATATGGAAGAGAAGGAGATGAAGAGAGAGAGAGAAAGGAAGAATAAGGGTGATGTATAGGGATTATGGGAGGAATACTGCAGAGGAGTAATAAAGCAGGTGTGAGAGCATCGGGGGGTGGACTGTGGAACATAAGATGTGGATATGAGACAATTTTTGGGATGAAGTGTGGGTAACGGCTAGCATCTTTAAGAGACTTATCCCACTGTATGACAAGTATATACATGTTTTCCTAGATGGTGTAAGATAGTAAAAAATTAAAAGGTGGGTTAAAGAGAGTAGGTTGTATGTTGGACATGTGAGGAAAATATCTGGACAACTTGCATTACATCCCAGGGATTTGACGTTTACAGGATGGAATATGAGGAAAGTTAGAATAAGCGTATGAAAAGATGATGGATAATAATTGGGTGTTTTGTTTATTTGTGTGGAGATACAAGATAAATGCAGGACTAGGAAAGAAATAATTGAGATATAGTTAGTTATAAGCTGGGTAAAAAATATGATAATTTTAACATAGAGGGCCAGATTCATTAACAACTACATGAAGTGTAGCAATTTGTTTGGGTACATGCCACATCGACAACATGATAGCACATTATTTGTTTTTCATTACGTGGCTCTACATGATGTGTAGATTTGCCAAACAATGGGAAACAGCAGAATATGCTAAATAACACATAAAGAGCTGAAGGACATGCTAATTAACCAATTCAACATGGTGGAGCTATTCAGGAAGTTATAAAGCAAATGTGTACATTCAGTGTAGACTTTTGCCAAGTGCACCAGAACTCTTTGGAATACATGCATGATTAGACTTAGAAAAGAACATGTTATGGGTTACTGCTGCTGTTATTATGCTGTATGTGCAAACAGGCTTTAAATCAGGGTGCTAATGTTGCTGCTGCCAGATCTCTGGCAAGAAGAAGAATGGTGTTTAAACCCCATTTAAGAAAAATGTAGCGAACCAAATTTCACCAAACTCCAGAAAAAAGGAGGCGTAAGACTCGACAGCTAAACCACCTCAACTTTAATGTATAATGAATGACAATCCACACAGCACGAACACGAATGAAAATTTGCTTATCCCAAAACATGAACGCCTTCCTAGTACAAGCGTTTTCGTCCAAATGGACTTCATCAGATAACACTTTAAACAAACCCATACATCTTTTATATACATTTAAAAAATATTAACCAATCAATTGTCAATGTGCTTTTAAAATCATCAAATAAGCCTCAAACCTAATTAATAATTCATTATGTTGCTCTCGTTTTAATAATTCACTTAAAATTCATGTAAACTTCATAAAAAATTGTTAAAAACTGTTCCTTCATGTTTAATATTCTATTTAAATATTCTAATACATAAATAAATAAATAAATAAGTTAAAATTTTATTTATTAAAAACAATTGTTTCATGCAAAAAGGGATTTTTACCATTACTTCACATTTATATTGACTCTGGTGCCATCTGCTGTCAACTTTATGTAAACACACTTTATATTTTGTGTTCTGTGTTTTATACCTTAGCAGATCTCATTTTTAATAAGGGCAAAATAGATATGCATTCATTTAACCCAGGTGATTTGTTTGCTTCCAAATTCACCTGCCACCACAGTTCCCTGTAGGCTATAATCTCTTCCCAGAGACCCCCTCTAATATCCCATTTCACTTGGTCTAGGACAAAAAAATTGAAATTTTGCTTCTGAACAAGTCTTAAAGTGCCTAAATAGTGCGTTTGTTTCCTTTTCTTTTTTCACCTCATACATATGCTCATATATACGTCGCTTCAGGGTTCTTTCAGTCTTTCCAACGTAAAATGATGGACATTTTGTACATACTGCCAAATATACTAAACCCCTGGATTCAGCTGTAGTACCCTTTACTATTCACCCATTTTTCTCTACTTTCTATAAATACTTTTTCTTTGTTAATTAAGTACTCACATTGTTTACATTTTCCGCATTTGAAAGTTCCCTTTTTAATTCTTGCTCCATTTGACCTTTCCATACTGTTCCTGTTTTTTTCCAAAATTCCTTTAATACTTATAGTATTCCTGAAAACTACCTTAGGGGAATATTCTGGTAACCCTTCTAAGTCAGTTAATGCCCTAAACCTATCCCATTCCCTCTGAAACACAGTTTTTATATTTTTATTTAGTAAATTATATTCAAGGACAAGCGACTGCTGAAAATTTTCTTCTTGTTTCCCTTCTCTACTTATTTCATCTCTTTTGCCTAAAATTGGACAAAATCTGTCCTTTCTTCCTTTTCTACTTCATCTCTTAAATTCTTAACAAATTCTACTGGATACTCGATCTAAAACATTTTTCTAATAAATCACATTCCTTTCTAAATTTGTCATCCTTGCTTGTCATTCTGGACCCTCTTACAAATTGTCCTTTCACCAGGTTTTCTTATTATATAAAGGATGGGCACTATTAAAATGCAAAAAGGAATTTACATATGTGGGCTTTCTATAAACACTTGTTTCAAAGCTGTTGTTTTCCAAAGTTATTTCCACATCTAAGTATTGAATATTTTTGAATGAATAATTATAAGTGAACTGTAGGAAATCTGTAGTCTGTCCTATATATTTAATAAATTCACTTAATTTGTCTAAGCCACCTATCCAAAAAATTAAGATGTCGTCAAGGAACCTTTTATATAGGGTCCAATTTTCGACATAGGGGGATTTTAACAGGTATTGTTCCTCCCAATTAGCAAGAACTAAGTTGGCAAAGGTGGGTGCACAGGCTGCCCCACATTGCTACTCCTTGTAGCTGCTGAAAAAATTCCCCTTTAAAAGTGAGAAAATTATTTTTCAACACTAAATCCATTAAGCCCGTGCACACCACCTTTTCTTCTTGTGTCAATTTCTTGTTTTTAAAAATTTCTTCCTCAAACATTAACATTCCTGCCCCATACGGGATGGATCCAAACAAATCAATTATGTCTATAGTTACTAAGATTAAATCTTCATGGTATATACCATCATTCAAACATCTCAACAGGTCCCATGAGTCCTTCAAAATTACTTCCTTCTCTAGCCATACATGTTTAGCTTTAACGTCCACGTATTTAGCTAGAGTCGTGTCTAGGAATGAAATTTACACGGCTTATAAGAAAATTGACAACATTTTGGAAAGTATGATGAATGAAAATCTCATTAACGTCAAAACTTTAGAATATTTGAGAGTGGATAAGCCAAAGGTGCCTGTGATATTCGGCATTCCGAAAATTCACAAGAATAGTTTGGACCCACCCCTGAGACCTATCGTTTCAGCGGGTGGGTCCAAAACTAATACTCTAGCTAAATACGTGGACGTTAAAGCTAAACATGTATGGCTAGAGAAGAAAGTAATTTTGAAGGACTCATGGGACCTGTTGAGATGTTTGAATGATGGTATATACCATGAAGATTTAATCTTAGTAACTATAGACATAATTGATTTGTTTGGATCCATCCCGTATGGGGCAGGAATGTTAATGTTTGAGGAAGAAATTTTTAAAAACAAGAAATTGACACAAGAAGAAAAGGTGGTGTGCACGGGCTTAATGGATTTAGTGTTGAAAAATAATTTTCTCACTTTTAAAGGGGAATTTTTTCAGCAGCTACAAGGAGTAGCAATGGGGGCAGCCTGTGCACCCACCTTTGCCAACTTAGTTCTTGCTAATTGGGAGGAACAATACCTGTTAAAATCACCCTATGTCGAAAATTGGACCCTATATAAAAGGTTCCTTGACGACATCTTAATTTTTTGGATAGGTGGCTTAGACAAATTAAGTGAATTTATTAAATATATAGGACAGACTACAGATTTCCTACAGTTCACTTATAATTATTCATTCAAAAATATTCAATACTTAGATGTGGAAATAACTTTGGAAAACAACAGCTTTGAAACAAGTGTTTATAGAAAGCCCACATATGTAAATTCCTTTTTGCATTTTAATAGTGCCCATCCTTTATATACTAAGAAAAACCTGGTGAAAGGACAATTTGTAAGAGGGTCCAGAATGACAAGCAAGGACGACAAATTTAGAAAGGAATGTGATTTATTAGAAAAAATGTTTTTAGATCGGGAGTATCCAGTAGAATTTGTTAAGAATTTAAGAGATGAAGTAGAAAAAGGAAGAAAGGACAGATTTTGTCCAATTTTAGGCAAAAGAGATGAAATAAGTAGAGAAGGGAAACAAGAAGAAAATTTTCAGCAGTCGCTTGTCCTTGAATATAATTTACTAAATAAAAATATAAAAACTGTGTTTCAGAGGGAATGGGATAGGTTTAGGGCATTAACTGACTTGGAAGGGTTACCAGAATATTCCCCTAAGGTAGTTTTCAGGAATACTATAAGTATTAAAGGAATTTTGGAAATGGAGCAAGAATTAAAAAGGGAACTTTCAAATGCGGAAAATGTAAACAATGTGAGTACTTAATTAACAAAGAAAAAGTATTTATAGAAAGTAGAGAAAAATGGGTGAATAGTAAAGGGTACTACAGCTGCGAATCCAGGGGTTTAGTATATTTGGCAGTATGTACAAAATGTCCATCATTTTACGTTGGAAAGACTGAAAGAACCCTGAAGCGACGTATATATGAGCATATGTATGAGGTGAAAAAAGAAAAGGAAACAAACGCACTATTTAGGCACTTTAAGACTTGTTCAGAAGCAAAATTTCAATTTTTTTGTCCTAGACCTTCTAACTAAAGAAATTCTAAATTCTAACTCCAGGGTCGCACTACAGTGGGGAAGGGGGCATATGCCATTTTATTGCTGATAATAGTTGTCAGTGAAATGAACTTTCAGTGAAATGAACTTTCAGTGAAATGAATTTCAGTGAAATGGTGTCAGTGAAATGAAAGTCAGTGAATTGAAAGTTCAGTGAATTGAAGTGAACCCATATATATATATATATATATATATATATATATATATATATATATGATTACTGTCATATGGAGACATGTATATGTCCCTATGTCCCTTAGCAGAGCATTTCTTTGAGGTGTACAGTTATGTCAGTAATATCTCCTCTGTAAGATGTTTGCAATATGCAGGCACATATTAGAAACAGTGTGCATCAAGCATTTATATTGGTCATCATCTATAAAACTTAGAACTGGTCATTTATACCCTAATTTGCAAAACTAAAGCAAGAAGCAAAACTGCATCGCCTAATGCTTCTACTGTTCTAATGACAGTATTAACTGAAATATGATGAGGCTCAACAGCTATAGAAGTAATTCTTAACAAATGAGTAGGAACAAGAAATCAACATTTCCTCTTTGAAATATATTTATAAATCCAATCTTGTAAATTAACAAGCATTAGCTATCCACTGTGTGCATCAAACATATATCCAACCCTAAGCCACAAAGACATATACAAAGGGCAGGACACATTCATCATCATTTGCACATGGTGGGGAAGGAGGATAGGAGGGCAAGGCTGACACCAAAATAATGAGTGTGTGTGAGTAATAAACACATGTATCTGTCAGAGTATACAGTGTTCAGGGAAAGTAACAACACATGTATAGCACTCAACAGTACTGTTTAGATAGTTTGCATGTCTGTGAATTGGTATGGGCAACTGTTTTTTTTTTCAATGTGTGTTGTCTGCATGAACACAATTAAATTTTGTGCTAGCACTAAATCCTGTCATCTCAAACAGGTGTGAGCCATGCACTGTAGAGTACTCAATTCACCTTCATTGCCCCCACCCACCATGAGTTGCAGTGTCACTTCCATGGCCCTTACTAGAAGTTGTCATGCTACATGGAAGTGATATCTCCTGGACTAGAACTGCAAGGATGAGCACTGAGAAGTGTTCACTGTTAATGGCTTGCAGGTGTCTATGATTACTCTGACTGGAGGAGCAATCAGTTTCACAGTCTTTGCTTTTTGATATGCATCTACAGCAGCTGTGCCAGAAAGAAGAGACTTAAACAGATCCAGATTAACCGCACTAGAGAATTAACTGTGGCCACCCTCAACCTGTCCTATATCAGAGGTCTCAGTGTCCTGGGAATGTGTAGGCATACTGACTGTGTCCAAAACATGGGCAGGTGATGTGGGAGTCACACCTTCAGTAACACTCTTACCCTCTATACCTTAACACTTCGCCTCTTCATCACCACCATTATCACCATTGGCTACTGAACTCTGATATCAGGTGGTGGGAGTTTCACATTGCCATTCTCAGGACCACCTATGATGACAAGCAATAAATATAACAAACAGAAAAATGGAAAATAAAATTAATCACATATTTACCTTATAATAAAGTTATATTAAACTTCTTAACAGATGCTAAAGTTACAAAACATTTACTGTCATGTAGTCCTAAATCTACTTTATAGACAGTATTAAGAATAAACAAATGTGTGCTCATCATGTGCAGGTGGGCTGGCAGCCTGCACTCCAGAAGTGCCTGTATGTGAGGGAATGTAAAGAAAGAAGTCTGCTAAGTATCACAATGCAAATAAAACAAGAGAAAGAGAAAAGTTCCCATTGCAAATAAAAAATGGTCTCATATAAAAATGTACTGATCAGTTGGATTTCCCTCCAAGCCCAAAACAAGCTCCATTATTTTTGTATGACTAATGTTATTGCTGGCTCCCTCTCTCTCTCATGTTATTGCTGCCCCCCCCCCTCTCTCTCTCTCTCTCTTTAAATATATATATATATATATATATATATATATATATATATATATATATATATATCAGACATCTTAGATATATGCATATAAAGATGTACAATGACAGTTTTGCTTTTTGCATGCCTGGAAAACCTGCTTGTGACACTCTGGTTTTGCCATCCACATCTACAAAACCATCAAGGAATCTGGTGGAACACTCTGATGAGCTATTTTGATCTCTGAGAGTAGAGAGGATCTCGTCAGTTTCTGTTAGTGGTTGTTCGGTGGCCAGGCTACCCCCTAAGCCACATGTTCCCAGGCAATTTCAATGGCCCTACAGTGGCCAGAGGTTATCATGGGAGTTGCCCAGTGTCTTATTTGGGAGTAAGATCTCCCATGCCTTCCAACAGTATTAAAAGCATTGACGACCTACTGCCATATCTTGATTGGGCAGATTGGTCACCTCTACCTATCAGAAAAGCTCCATGGTGACATAAGGCCTGGATAATGGCATCATTTTCTGCATAACTACATGGCGGCTTAAGGAGTACAGATTTCTTCCTGTGTGCAATATCATTGTATGAGATGAAAAAAAAGTAGACACCAAAATTAAATATATAATAGACAGGATGGCTGTGAGATCATTTCTTTGTGACTGTATGCATCCAACATTCATGTAAACAATTTAAATGGGCTAAGTGCTCAGTATGATTACATCCCAGTTAGGTCACCTCAGTCTCCCCACCAAAAGTAAGTATATTTAAAACTTAGTTATCAGCACAGATCTCAAAATACTTCTGTAACAGAGCTAGCATAGGGTTAACTTTGTAATATGTTGCAGCATTAACAATAACAATTACAAATTGCAGCATTAGAAAAGTAACACCAAACTGTTATAACTGTCATATACACCACTGTGGAGTTCAGGTAGGTAGAAATACACAAAGGGAACATTTTTTTTCTTTTCCTGCTAACACAGATAAAACATCAGACCTTTCTACATAGTTACAATACAATTAGTAGCAATAAATGTGCGAACATTATGCACAAAATCAAATAATTGGTCATGTAGCATTAAGTAGCATAATTATAGAAATGCAGACATGGCTATGGCAAAAGGAAAGGATAAAAGCAGGAATATTTAGAATAATAAAAAATGTTTTTCAGTGGTCACTGCTCTTCACTTTTTAATGTTAAACAAAAAGCATTAGTTAAGAAATAGCAATATTCCCTGCAATACAGCACTGTAGAAAATAAATAAATCTCCCAAAGTCTTGTTTTACTATCAGTACTGAGTTTTTGGTTTCAAAGCCATCTACCCAGTATGATACAAGGGTGTTAGCTGCATGATTACCTTTATATATAATGCAGAGTCAGCCCTGTGAGTACTGTGAGTATGCAAGTGAGGTGTTGCATCATTATGATTCCTGAATATGTAATTTGCACTATGTGTAGGAAATGTAAACATGGTGTAAGTCCTTACACCATGTAAACATGGTGTAAGGACTTACACAATTACATATACACTCCCTAGCAATTTCAAGATGAGCAATGAGAAGTGTTCCCTGTTAATGGCTTGCAGGTGACTATGATTACTCTGACTGTAGGAACAATCAGTTTCACAGTTGCATCTACAGGGACTGCCAGGGGGAAGAAATTTAACAAACAGTCTGAAATTACATTGAATGATTTAGTAGATCAATACCCCTAATGTTTAAATGCTGGCTTCTCTGACCACAGTTACAGGTCCCTAGAAAAAAACTTTTATATTAATGAGAGTACTTTAAGCATTAATAAAAATAACATATGGCAATAAAATACAGATAGACTCGCTATTATGAAAGCATAGATAATGAAATTAGACAACAGAAGGAAAGAAGGGGATACACCTGCAGTGTTTGTAGTCTTTGTTTAATATTATGTGAGTACACAACTATACTAAGTGTTTGCAATATCTCAATCATCCAGCCATTCTCTGTCAAATGTGAAATAACAGCTTTCATAACTTGTTTGTGTTGCACTTTGAATGTGACTTGATAAAATTTCACATTATCATTGCACTTAAACTCTTTATCATCTTGCTAATATATTTGTTCATGGCAACTCGGGGAAATAGTGTGAATTTTATTTTCAATATCCTTGTTTGAGAAATTAAATCCATATAGGTCCCTGTTGCAAAATAAGAAATTTAGTTAAACATGTACCTGTAAAGTAAGTGATCTGCAATATTTTTTTCTTGTATTATTTCCACACTGTTTGGCATTATACACCACTGAGTGGCAGTGTTCAATAACATTAAACTGCATTCCACTGTCACAGGTTAAAAGTGACACATTTTATTTGGACTACCATCAATAGCTCAATGAAGACTGGCAACACTGTATTTGTTTATCAGTCTGAACAGAACTGAGTGAATAAATTAAAGTTGTTACTGTCTTATCTTGCTTCTATAATGTGTAAGGTGTAGCTTAAAGAAACATTACAAGTTATGCAGGGATCAAAATTTGTTCCTATATCATTTCAAAGTTCATAGTAATTATGCTTCCCACTCATTTTGCTGTATGAATGTGTTGATGTGGGAAGCTCAAATAAGGTCAGTACTGACTAAAACTGAAAGTCAGATAAGCCAGTTGAAATGATAAAAATATGAAGTTTGTATGCTGTGTTAGCAATGAAAGCATTTCTCATGGTTCCTGTGCCCATCCTCATATTGGGAGACATGGATGGACAGGATGTAGGAATCAGTATATTAGAGGGTCAACTTAGGTTGGACAGTTTGGAGACAAAGCCAGAGAGGTGAGATTGTGTTGGTTTGGACATGTGCTGAGGAGGGATGCTGGGTATATTTAGAAAAGGATGTTAAAGATGGAGCTGCTAGGTAAGAGGAAAAGAGGAAGGCCTAAGATAAGGTTTATGGATATGGTGAAAGAGGACATACAGGTGGTTGGTGTGACAGAGAAAGATGCAGAGGACAGGAAGAAATGGAAAAAGATGATCTGCTGTGGCAACCCCTAATGGGAACAGCCAAAAGAAAAAGAAGAAGAAAAGAAGAAGTCATGATACTACTAAAATGGAAAAAATATGAGATGTCTGAATTTATCACTATAATTCATTACTAGCTGTGCTCCTTGATACATATATATTATGATTTGGTTTGTTTTTATTTATTTATTTATTTGACATTTGTTGACCAGACATGTATGACTGAGCCAGATCCCTTTTTCAGCAGAGGTCCAGGGTGAAAAGCTACACAAAAGTACACACAAAGTTTACAAAGTAATAATTTATGAGTACATTACAGAGAAATTTTATGTAGAATACACTTGGTTACAAAAATAATGCTGTTAATTGACAATGTACAGAGGCTGTTGAAAGTAGTTGACAGACTATTTACATGATAAATTAATGTATATACAATGAAGGAAGAGAAGGTAAAGATAAGTAACTCAGAGTCTGGGAAACATCCATGGGAAAAGAAAAGAAGTTAAGTGAGAAGGAGTTGGGGAGAGAGATAAGGAGAGCAGTAGGAGCAAGAGGTGAATGTGTGAAGGAGCAAGAAGTAAAGCAATTTAGTGGTAGAAGAGAAAAGAATAGTAGAGAGGTTATAGTTAGAGGGGTCAGAGAGAGTGGGATTAAGGGTGTTATTAGGGGAGGAAGTTCAAGGGGGGTTTTACAGTGACATGTCCAAGTATTAAGAAGGTATTCTTTGAGAGCTTTTTTGAATTATTGTGTGTAATTTCACATATTGTCAAGGGAAGCTTGACTATATTAAGTGTTTGCAATATCTCAATCATCCAGACATCTCAGTCAAATGTGAAATGACAACTTTCATAACTTGTTTGTGTTGTCCTTTCCCATGGACTTTTCACAGACTCTGAGTTGCTTATCTCTACGTGTCTTTAACTTGTTATTCCACAAACGCTCTTTAAATATTTCTGCTAAATATTGCCTTATAAATTTGTGCTCCACTTGACAGATTGAAAGTTACTTTTATGGCTTAAGAGAAAAAGTGAATAATTTAGTTTAGTCTGCCTTAGGTATCACAAAGCAACTTAGCATATTTGTGTGGCCATCACCACTCTGGATAGTAGTCAGGGAAGGCAATACACCTGACAGTTAACTTTACCTGTGCAACAAGGTATAAATGTAGTAAGTTTAGATGTAAAGGACATCTGATGCATGGTTCAAATTCATGTCAATGATACTTTTACATTGGGTTGTCTGAATACATATTTAATCACAATTTGTGGTACCATTGGGTTGTTGTTTAAAAATCAACTGTTTCCACTATTTCTAACAACATGTAATGATTAATGTGCCCACTTTCACATTATTTGTCAGTAACTACAACTCCAATAATGTATTCCACAAAATATATGTCTGATTTTGCAAGGTGATGTGAGAAGGAAGACATTTTCACTTAAATGCACTTCTTGCTCTGGTCATTGTTATATATACCCATGCATTTTTGAATGTCTTTTCCATTTGCTCTCTGTTCAGTAGCTCACAACCAGAATTCCTCACCTAAAGAAAACATGAAAATTTTAGTTTAGGCTACTTTAAGTAGAGCAAATATGCCTGGTGTTGTTGTGCAGTTCCCCCTGCCCAACAGAATGGAGAGTAGTTATGTCAAATTCTATGGAACATAGTATATCTGAAGTGAATTGAGAGAAATAAGCAGTAGCGACTGGTGATTTCAAAGTGAAGGGGGGCTGCAGGAAACAGGTGAATGGGTGGGGCCAATGGGGGGGTGGTCATCTAGAAAGGGGAGGAGCCATGCTCAAAATCACAAAAACTGGAACTTTAATTAAATACGCTGCTCTGGGTACCAAACCATCATTATGAGAGTCCAATCAAGACAAAATGAAGTGTAGAAGAAAAAAAAATATTTCAATGCATTGGCTGCATGACAGCTTACTTAATATCTAGACGGAAACAAAAAGGTTGTGAGGCATGAAAAAATAAATTATTTTTTAAATACATTACTAGATTGCCAGTCAAAATCAAGTACAAGACAAACAAGCAGCACTCATCTCAAACCACTTCTCTTTGAACTGCAGTTCTAATTATAATTTATGATCATCTTTATAAAAAGTACCAGGTAACATGCTGAAAGTAGCAATGATGCCCCCCCCCCCCCACACTTGTAAAAAATGTTTCTTATCCAAAAAAGACCTGCTGCCTGATAACTATCTACTTGTTTCCTTGGGAAAACATGATCAAAGTAAAAAATGAACAGCAAATAAGAAACAAGCTCAAGATAGATTGCTTAAAGGATTACTGCACAGGTTATGGACCAGACATGATAGATTGGCATTCTGTTTAGTTTATGGGTAAAGCCTACAAAGATGATGGCAAGGCTCCAACAAAGGTAATGAGCTTCTTAAAATACTGTCATCCTGTCCTTTATTAAAAATACTGTCATATGCATTTAAATACCCAAGGCTTATATGCCATCTAGTTATGTAAGTATTCTCTGCATGGCAACAACAAAAAGGCTTTCAGTGTTGGTAATTCTTTAACAGTAAGCTTACTTGTATCTTACAATCTCAGACAAGCTTATCTGATGGTCATGAAATCATTGCTACGTACACATAGAGCAACATGCACTTTCTGAATAATAAGAAGCCTAATCAACAGTATAAAAATATGACAGAAAACCAGAACATTCTGCAAAATAAAGCAAGACAGATGAAAGGCCACTGTAGTACTTGTGTCTACCTTGGATGGGGGTGGGGGTACTCTGCACACACTTACACTGCATAACTGCTCCTTGCCTTGCTTGGATGCATCCAGAGTCAATACATGGGGGAGTGGAGTGCAGCAAGTATGTCACAACTTGAAATGTCTCTGGCTGACTGCAATGGCCCTGACACATTTGTCATACCTCTCAACCTCAGAGCAAGAAATCTGGACAAAGTCAGGCCCAAAATTAAGGACAATATTTAAATATTGTTCTTATAAGCTTTCTAATAGAATAGTAGGTCTTGCATTAGTATGAATTTTCTGAAGGGTATGAAATCTGAAACTGAAATGTCTGTCATTATTTTCTTACTTCAGTCTTTAATGATTTGCCACTAATTTGCCAGAAAACCACAATTTTATGGAAAATGGACCAACAATGTGATGCAAAAATATAAAATAGCCACACAATACAGCTGGGAACCTGTCAAAGAAGGGATACTTTTTAATATTAGCACTGTTATCTTGAGCAGCTGACAAAATAAACAAATCTACATACATTTCTGAAATAAACGTAATCTATAACTCTGATTATTACAGTTATTTATTAATTGTAAACATTCCATGTTTTCTTCCAAAACTGCCATTTTGTGGAGGGATTAGAGGCAGAGCAGCATTTTGAGCCAAAATCAGGGACAGTTGAGAGGTTTGGATATGCCCAATTCTATAAAGCAATTTACACGTACCTCTCAACCTGTTAACACAAAAAATCTGGACAAGGTCGAATATATTGGGAGAACATACAAACAGTAATAAAAATTGCTCTTGTATAAACTTAGTTGCTAGAACAGGTCTTGCTTTAGCATGCATTTTTCTGAAGGTTATAAAGTCTGAAACTCAATGTTTGTCATTATTTAGTGACATAATTCCTAAATGATTTGCCAGAAAAAAACAAACCAAAAAGAAGAAGGAAAAATCTATTCATTCTGTGAAAATCTGGACAGTTGAGAGGTATAGTTCAGCTAAGCCAGGGCTGTCTGAGTTTGCCATCCTTCCCCCTCTCAAAATCATCGTCTAATAGAGCCACCCCCTGCAGCCATTCCAATGTCCCATTGCTTGGCTATTTCGCCTCATTTACCATAAACACTGCAATGTGCATACTGCTTTACTTCTACAATGATTTTGATTTTATTTGAAAGTTTTATTTTGTATTTTACAGCACAAACACTAAAACATTTTCTAAACAAAACAATGCAGTCTCACAATGAAAATAGACTTAGCATTAAAACTCTGCCCTTGAAACACATTCATTGAAACAGCAGTGAAATCCACATTCAAAGAAATACATGTGGGTAGTATAAAGATTAACTTTGGGTTGTTTTCAAATGAGAGGCCCCTTGCACACAAAACATACATGATATACCTTCTTGATTGTATTAAATTATAGTCCTTGTATAATACAGTACAGTTGTTATAGGGTGTTTTAAATTTATTGTTTTGAACATTTTTCCAGTATACAATGAAACAAAATGCATGCACCAATAATGACAAAATTGACCAATTGAGAACATTTCCATCATAAAAAAGTCTACTCAAACTTATGCAATACACCAGTATCAGTAAATATGCACAATCTCTGCAGAAGTAAGTAATCTAAATAATTCCACATTAAAGAGATCTGTAACTAATGAAGAGGTTGCTGCTAGTTAGTATCTAAGCCAAAGAGGACATTCTCAGTACGGCAGCATCCATCCCTTATGGGAGTAGAACCCACAGCATTCTGCATCAAAAGCAAGTACACAATCTTCTGTGCTATTAACAATGCAAGTAGACTCAGCATAAGCAGCACTAAACTTCTCTTCCCCTGCAGCTTTCAGCTCATTGTAAAATCTGCTCAATACTCAACTGTATCTCAACTTCGCAGCACAAGAAATCTGGATAAAGCCAAAATATACCGGGATGGGGACAAAAGCCCAAAAACCAGGGACACAAATATTGCTTATATAATCTTAGAAAGTTGGTAGAATAAAACACTGCACCACCATACATTTTACTGCCCAGTCTTGAACCCATGTCCCTGTGCAAAACAGTCAGAGTAACATACCACTATGTCAAATCAGCTGTTTTGTGAAAGGGAGGAAGACTGAAACTTAAATGGTTATCATTTAGTGAATTCAGTTCTTAACATAGCTGTCAACCTCTTAGCACAAAACACCTGGACAAACCCAGTAATGGGGGAATACAGCCCTCAAACATATTCAGTGAATTCAGTTCTTGCCATAGCTCTCAACCTTAGCACAAAAAACCTGGACAAAGCCAATAAGGAGGGAATACAGTCCCAAAAATAGGGACACATTTCAAATATTCATCGTATAATATTAGAAAATTGCTAGAATAAAAGGTTTTGTGTTACTATGTACTTTCTGAAGAATATGAAGTCTGAAATTCAAATGCCTGTCAATTTGATTTAACATTTGTTAACCAAGAAAGTCTGACGGAACAAAAAATTTTCAGCAGAGGCCCAGGGAGAAATACTGCAGACACATGTCTTTGTAACATGGGAGGACACCAGAGCAAACCCACACAAACACAGGGAGGAGATGCAGACTCCACAGAAAAGGCAACCCAGCCAAGAATCAAACCAGAAATGCCTCTAGGTGTGAGGCAACAATGCTACCACTGCACCATCTAAGCAAACTCACAAAACACAGGGAGGACATGCAGACTCCACACAGAAGGCACCCTAGCCAAGAATAAAACCTGAGAATTTGCAACTGTGAGGTAACAATGCTACCACTGCACCATCAAATATCTCAGAATTTAAGTATTCAGAAACCACAGATGTTAAGAGGAACAGAACAAAATATGAGGCAAAAATCTGCAAAATTTCACAAATGGTGGTGGGTAGGGAATTCAGGCTCTTGTTACCTGCACTCAAAGTACAGGGTTTAAGCCTAATTTCTAGCCACTGCAACTAGGGCATACATACACACACACACACACACACACACACACACACACACACACACACACACACACACACACACACACACACACACAAAATAAAACAGAAAAAAATTATAATGAAATCCTAGTATAATTCCTGGACTTCATGTCATGAAACTGAAACTGAAATGTTGTTTTGAGATCTGTAAATCAATGTCCCTGACAAAGGTACAACTACTACAAAATTGAGCAGTGCACATTGACATTAACTAAGACTGGGAGATGCATGATACCATGGGCACACTAATAAAGGCCACTGTACTGCAGCCAAATTACCTACTCATATGAGTCTCCAGGACAGATTACTGGCCCAAGGCCTACAAAAATGGAGATCACAGACACAGCCATACAGCAATTTTAGCATCTTTCTTGGTCCATCTTTGTGCATCTATCACTTCCAATCAATACAGCTATGCACAATAGTTGGCAGAATGCACATTTTTATTTTGTCTTTGCACACTTGAAAGATGGGATATTGCAATCTAATATCCATCATCCCAGTTGTTAAGTCCACACTTATAAATCTGGAATAGTATTTGGTATAATACATCTCTCTTTTTATTCCATATTGTCTGTGGATCCTCTGTATCAGGTAAGTCTTTCAAGTTCTCTGATAGATAATGTTATACCACTTACCAGATATACCAACACATTACTTTATCATTGACAGACATTCAGTTCCATTTGTGCAGCATGATTATTATTTGAATATCACAGATAATGCAATTCAGGAATATGAAGTAAAAAATGCAAGTAGAAACTCTGATAGACTTACAATTTGAGTGCTTTAATCTAAGTATGAGACTTCTTCTGATTAAGCCTACCTAATACAGAACTTTGATTCAGATATGTAGTCCAGATAGTTCACATGACAAGACAAGAAATGTGTGGGCACACACACATACACACACACACACACACACACACACACACACACACACACACACACACACACACACACAAAACCCTTGTACCTGCCAGAGCCAAGCCATGATCTGTTCAAATATAAATAATCTAGCCAGCCGATTCCCCAAAATCACCCTTGTACCTGCCAGAACCAAGCCACAGCCGATTCCACGAAGTAATCCAGCCATGAAACAATAATCCATCTAGCCAAAGTCACGGTCCCGCAAGAGCACATCCTTCCCAGCCATGATTTGTTCAAAATAATCCATCCAGCCAATCCCTGAAGTCAACGGTCCCACGAGTGAGAGCACATCCTTCCCAGCCTGTGGACATCACAGTTTGATCCCTTTCCAGTCTATGCATTTACAACTGCATAGACTTCTGGGATATCTGGAGTGAAATGTTAAGCAGTCTATTTGGACTGCTGGTGAGACAGTCTGAGATTTTGTGCGCATGCACCAGACTGCTTCACCAGCAGTCTGACATCTGGAAAATGAGCGAGTACGCATGAGCGATGTTCGGGACTCATGTTTTATTTTTCTTTTCTTTTCTTTTTTGTTTTTGTTTTCTTTTCTTTTTTGTTTTAATTTTTATTTTACAGCTGGGAGGGCTGCAGTCCTGCAGTCCAATAGCATGAGCCACCCCTGGAAATAAGGCACAGGAAGCATTGTTCAAATCCTCTTTAGAGATCACATTGCAACTAGTCACAATATGTCATCTTCTTTTTCTTTTTTTAAGGTTTATTTGCTCTTCACTTGGTAGCATACAAACAGGGTTCACTACTTAAGGAAAAAGGTGAAAAGTTTAGTTCAGGCTGCCTTAGGTAGTGCAAACACAACTGGAAATGGTGCACTTTCTGCAGCACTCTTAGTACTGAGAGAAGAAATTCCACTTTTCATAAAACTATTACTATTGTGGCACAAGGTGCAAGTGCAGTGACTTCAGAGAAATAATACAGCTGATTAAGAGTACAATGCCAGCTGCAAGATACTTTTTAAAAAAGGTGTAAGAAGCCAATTTCTCATAATTTTTAATAGGACTGTAACACTAAAGAAAAATGATAATGCTAAACCAGTTTCTTGCAAGCAATTATGAGTAAGCCTTGGTTAATGAAACTGTATTATTTAGCACATATTGTTAATGTTTCACATGTAACCACAAGTTAATGTGTGTCTATTTTTATACACTTGATAATGATTATATTTCATGCAAAATTCACTTGCATATGTATGATGGATACAATATTTTGTTATAATCATCTTGATTCATCACATATCCAAACTATGTGTTTAGGACACTTATACCTTATGAAGTATGTAACATAAACCAACCTGCATTAATCACATTCAACTGTAACTGTCTGAACCATATTTACTAACAGAAATAATGACTTTTACACAGGACTGCATTCCAAGTAATAATTACAACCACACACATATATGTCTCTCTGAAATGTATCCCGATTCATTCAGAAATTACTATATGTCAAATTTCCATGCTGGGAAGGTAGTTCTCCTGTGGCAATGCAAATTAATAAAGTAAGTTGCAATTTTTGCAACCTTTATCACATGGGCTTGATTCCCAGCTATTGCAGTAATATTTTACCATTTTATCTTCCAAGATGCAATTCTTGGAAAAAAAATGCCATTAAGCATTCCATTGTTGAACAATGGAACCTGTGATAATGGGTGGAACATCACATGTGGCAAAGTTCAATGCCTATGTGATATTAGTAATGTCTGCCAATGAGTCCATCTATTTCAGTTGTGCAAATGCATTTGACAAGGGTGTGCATCTTTGTGCAATACCAGTAACATATGAGATCTGAATTAAGTGCCAATTCAGACATATTTTGTTAGCTTGAGTTTTGTAGACATGTCTGGCGAGGAAGATAATGATGCTAAATTTAAAACAAAGGGTATGGTGTGCTGAGGAATCCAGGGTATTTGTGACACTCTTTGTAAAGCACAGCAGCTGTAGGCTGCTGCATGGAGATTATACTAGGTCTCAGTATTAGGCTGAGGCTAGAAATACCTTAGCCAAGGCTGTCTCCAGTGCAACAGGCATTCCACTCTATGCGGGACAATGTTGTCACCACTATAGTGACCTTAAAAAGCACAAGGAAGGCCTGCCAAACCAATGGTAGACTGAATTTAGGACTGAGAACACCCCAAGTTGTGTAAGTATACTGACCAATAAGCTGTCAGTCTATGGCATTCATGATCTAGCCAGCCAATGCAGTTACTCATTACGCTTTCATATATATGTCTTTTCTTTTTATGCTGTACAGCTTCAAAGGAGATAGCTGAAAACAGTGAGGTTCACTAGGAGAGATTACCTCAACTCAGAGTAGCATGGTGTATGTACGATTCACGTAAAAAATCAAGCCATAATGTTATTTTCATTCCTTTAAGCACTAGTATCTCAAGCAGGCATATATCATCCTTCATCTCAAACATGTATTCATTTCCCAATAACTTATGCTGCATGTATTAGGCAATTAGAACACCAACTTTACTGTGTATGGGCTCTGTACCCAGAGAGAGAAATTACTTTTTATTAATGAATAAGTATTTAAAATATATTAACAGCAGTCTGTCAGGAAGAAGTACATTATGGTAATTGTAATTATTGCATTAGAGTACATAATTTTAGTCCATCATATGGAAATGAAGGTTGTTGTTTCTTATATCATAGCAGTGAGATTTATTTCATGACACATAAATACTTTTCCATCACATATAAATGTTGCAAAGGTGTGCAATAGTAAATTATCATAATTGTTTATGTATTTCCAAGCCAAGTTTTTTTTAAATATACAGTAATATCACATGCTATGTATCTAATTATCTCTTTGTCTCCCCTCCCTTTCACTTTTTGTGGGGGTGGGTTATAAATTATTAACAATCTGCTGTTTGCATAACTTGCTGCTGAAAATTAATGATCAACATCCAAAAGAGGTGTACTGACCATTTCAGCTTGGCCTACCGTAACTCCACACATGGTAGCTCAAACACCCAGCACTTCAGGTTTACAACTGGCAATGTTTCTTCCACAACCCCTGCCCTACCTCCTCTAGTACATCAGATAGCTCTGCCCTGCCTACTCATGCAGTGTTATCCTCTGGGAGCAGTAGTAGTAGTGGAGGTGGTGATTTTTGTCACCCAGCAGGAGCTGATAGGACTGGTAGAGGATATAATGGATAGGGGTCTTGATGCATGCATCATCAGGGTTGAAAAGGTCCTGCATCACATTGCAAAGATGATATCATGTCCAACACCAACCCATTGAGCCACTACAGGAGACAGTGATGACAGTTATGAGGGTTAGGATTAGATTCTCTGAATCACACTGAAGCACTGAATGGAAAAAGTCAAGGCAAAAGGAACTCACGAGACATGTGCTGTATAAGGACTGGATGCTAATAACGTCAAAAGGCCTAATTAATGCAGGTAATGGTAGCTTGATAAAGGTGGGTGCTGATGACTCCACAAATCAGAATCAAAAAAGGAAAAGCTATGACATCGAGACAAGAGCTAGCTACCAAAGGCTACCAGTCATACATTAAGTACCTAAACAGATGGATAACAAAAACTAGAGGGAAACACAAATGTTTCTTCCAGACAAGCAATTCTTGAGCTTCAAATAAGGAAAAAAGGAGAAAGCATTCAGATATCCAAAGAGCATGAAAACATAGAAAACCTAACAGTGGACCCAAAATCTGCACTAAAAATGTAAACCGCAACATGCTAACACAATGCTAGATGTAAAGAGAGACCATAAAGGTTCAGAAAACAGAAACAGGATGAAACCCACAGACATTAAAAGAGGACAGTACAGAGCCCATGATGGTGGCCTGGTAGAGCCAAAAATTGATGTTAAATGTCCCAGCTATATTGAAAGCAAATCAATGACAGGAAACTAGTCAGAACAGATTATCCATAGGAAGAGAAATAAACTCTGATCATTTGAGGGGAACAACAGGCAGAAGTGCTGCTCCACCTGAACCAGTTCAGGTTTTGAAAATGAATTAAAACTGCAGAAAGCAAGATGAAAAGATGTAGCAGACTTTACCAAACTGCAATCTGAGGACAGAAGTAAGAAAAATTACTCAAGGGAAGCAGCCACCTAAAATTTGGAGAGGAAGACTTAGAGACAACAGAAGTTTTAAAATGAGGAAGATGATGCCATTTGACTGCAACTAAACTGAAAGAACTGCTAAATAAAAACATCCACTGACTCTGGCAATCAGATAGATGTTAAAACAGAATTAATATGCGGAACAAAAATGAGTGGAAAGGGTTATCAGGTAGGGGCAACAGCATCTTGTTTAGGAAGGTTCAGTATTGCTTTTTAGCTCATTAAAACCTATGTAATATGGAATTTCGCACCTCTAGCAGCCTAGCATGCCTTGCATTCCAGAGCATTTTCTGAAAATTAGACAAAAAGTATAAGATAAAAACGTATTCTGTGAACAATAAATGCTATGAAAGTGCAAATAAGAATGTTATCAGTAAGAAGTTTTCTTTACAGTTATAATAGTCAGTGCATTCATAGTTTTTCCATAAATGCTATACTATAATGCACACAAACCCAAAATTACATTTTTGTTTCTGTACTTTCACAAACAGGTTGTTATATCTTGGAAACTGTACAGGCTAGACATATATTGTTAGAACATGTTTGTTAAACAGACATAAATAGTCTTTTGCATGACATTTTTTAAGGAAATATGAGATTTTACAGAACTATGAAAACATATACTTTATTCTATAATTAGCAATACAAATACTACTGAATATCTCTCAAGATTTTCAACTTACAGTGCAAATATCAAAGCTATTTTTTTTCAACAACATCTAAGGTTTCACCTGAAATAATGCAATAGTTTGCAAGTCACTTGTTTTTTGAAGTATTAAGTGCATATGGAAATACTGTTAGAATAACAATCATAGTATCATTTTGTTAACTCCTTGCCCTTTCTAATACTGTCTATTATTATAGCAATAACGCATGCCTGGGCGTGGGTAATGCTGGATTTACCCACGGTTGGCGTGGTTTGGTCCCGGGGGACCAAACAAAGCCAACCGTGGGTAAATCCAGCATTACCCACACCCAGAAGTGGGTTATTGCTATTATACAATGACATTATTTAAGAAAAGAAATAATTACTTTTCTTAAATAATGGCATTGTATAATGCCTCTTTACTGCCCTTCCGCAGCTGTCTGGTATTCTGCGGCAGTTCTGATGTACTGCGCGCCTGCGCAATATATCAGAACTGTGGGCAAAAGCAACGGAGAACGCAAGATCTCCGTTGCTTTTTTTTACTCTCTTGCTATGTTAAATGGGTTTAACATAGCGAGACAGCTTTAAAATAAGCAATGGATATCTTCGTTGCTTATTTTAAAGCTGTCTCGCTATGTTAAACCCATTTAATATAGCGAGACAGATTTAAAAAAAAGCAACGGAGATCGCAAGATCTCCGTTGCTTTTTACACACCGTGTCACTATGTTAAAGGAGTTTAACATAGCGAGACAGCTTAAAAAAAAAGCAACGGAGATCTCCGTTGCTTTTTTTAAACCTGTGTCGCTATGTTAAACTCTTTTAACATAACGAGACAGACACCGGACCTTTTTCCGTTAGTATATTGAGGGATTTACAACGGGCATGCTGGTTGGGCTGGCCAATCAGCGTGCACGTTTTAGGGGAGGAATTGTATAATAGCTGGTAAGTCACTTAGTAAATGAAGCCTGGCCCAAAAAAGTTTGGACACCATAATGAACTATGGGTGTGAACTGGAAGTATACAAAAAAGCCTCTATATGCTTGAATGAGTTAGACAAAGCTTGAGAATGAGAGTATCAATATTGTGTAAAGTGGCAACCTCCAGTGCATGTGGTATTAATGAAATAAAAAGGTTTTAACTTTAGGGTGAGACTATCGAGTAATGTGTAAAGTGACAATCTCCAGTGCATGTGGTATTAAAGAAATAAACAGGTTTTTAACCTTAGGAAATCAAATCACTATTAGCAGTTTTATAAAAATGTTAGTAGTATGAATGTATATCTGAAGTGCATAAGCCCTACAAAGCATTTTTTTTTTTGGTTTTCTTTATCAAGTAATCTGCATAACTGTAGAGTGTGTTTTTGATGTTCAGGCAAGGGTGGAATATGCCAGATGCTGTGTTTGAAATTATTTCTGATTTCCTTTCATGCTTCTGTGCCAAAGTCAAACTTTTGAAAAGTGCGTGGTATCATTTATGGCTTAAAGGATGTGCTAAAACTGAATGTTATCCACAGCAGCACCATGCTGTAAATGTGACAGCAGTATGTTTACCAGAGTTTGAGTCAGGTCAAGGATGGTGAGAAATTTGCAAATTCCTGCACTGTTGATGCTAGAAGACAAGAGTAGATCAAACTTTAGAAATTACAGAGCTGCTCAGCAAAACAATTCATTCGTAGAAATCTGAATGTAAAGCAAAGCAAGAATAATGGTTTCAAAACAAATATTATGTTCTCTTTTCAAGGTGTAAGGTGCCCTGATGAAAGGAATTGCTGATGTTCAAATAAGACAGAGCATTTTGATGATGTGCTTATATTTACTTTTCAGTTTCTTTTTGTTACTCTTTATCAGTGTTGTGCTTACATAAACTATGTGATGTAACAGAACTTAAAGAAGCTGCAGTAGGTAAATACTAGTCAGGATGTGAACTAAGCAGTCAATGCCGCAGTAGTAGAGATTATATAAAACAAAAAATATACATATTACTGTTAAATGCTTGTAAGGAAACACTAGAAAATAGAGAGGAGGAAAATATAAGCTAAGCAGGGATACATTACATTCTAAAGAAGAGGGGTGAAGGGGGTCAAAGGAGAATTCAGGCTGCAGGGGAAGGGTTGAAAGTATTAGCTCTCATTGAAACTTTCTCATCTTAGATAAGCACATATTATTTCAAATTACTTGGTATTTGAAATCTTAATCATGGCTTGTGTCAGTTATTTATAATCTGGTCTCAGGCGATTTGTAAATACTGTAAATAGTTTTATATTTTCATTTCTTTGAAATTTGTACTGCTATATTTATAGTTTCATAGTTTCATAGTTTAGTACTAGGCTATCTGCCCTGGGGCATTTGTAAGCCTAGCCATAGTGATGTGGCTTTTGCCACCCCATGAAATGGTACAAAAATGTACAGAATAAATTTAGAATACTGTGCCTCTGTCTAGTAGTGACACAATGAAGGTCCCCTTATATAATAGAATCAGTTTACTGTGCCCCTGTCTAGCAGTGACACAGATGTGACCCCTGGGGTAAACTTACGATCTCCCATCCACTCATCAAGATTTCTCTTGAAGAGAGTCAGTGAGGGGCTCTGCCTGATATGAACTGGGATCTTGTTCCAAAGCATGGGAAGCCTCTGGGTTATGAATCTATCCCTCCAGCATGTCCTATTCATACTTGTGCCGAGGTTTAAGTCTTTAGCTCTCATGGTCCTGATGGATTTGGATTTTTTGAGATGGAGCATGTCCATCAGATCCTGATTGGACATGGCCTTGTACGTCAGGCAGAGATCACCTCTGAGCAGGTGGTATGCTACTGAATAGAGCTGAAGTTTC
This sequence comes from Protopterus annectens, assembly GCF_019279795.1. Classification (NCBI taxonomy): domain Eukaryota; kingdom Metazoa; phylum Chordata; order Ceratodontiformes; family Protopteridae; genus Protopterus; species Protopterus annectens. The sequence continues at coordinate 442,195,073 of NC_056725.1, read as the reverse complement.
TTTAGTCTGGCAGAATAAGACATATGTTGGAGACCCTTGATCCTCTTGGTGAGGTACTTTTGTGGTCTCTCCAGCTGTTGCAAATGCCGGGTGAGGTACATACCAAATGGGGCATTGTACTCAATCATGGGTCTGATGAGGGAAGAGTATAGGGGTACAATGACATCCTTGGATCTGGATGTGAATCCCTTCATGATGAGGTGTGCAAGGTAGAATGTTTTTCTAACCACTTTGGCAACGTGGGTGTCAAATGAGAGGTCGCTGTCGACTTGGGTCCCTAGGTCTCTGATTACTTTTTCCGTACTCAGTGGGTTGCTGTCTATGTGATCATTTGTGGGTACTTTGTTTTTCCCAAAGGGGATGACTATACATTTTTTGGCATTTAGTTTAAGGCCGTGACTCCGGCACCAGTTGTCCATTTCTGTGAGGCCTTTTTGTAGGATGTATGTGTTCGCTGGTGTATCGACTATGGCGCCTAGTTTGCAGTCATCTGCGAACTTTGTCAGCCACAACCCTCCCATGTTTGCTTTAACATCTTAGAAATAAATGCCGAACAAGAGGGGTCCCAGGACAGATCCCTGTGGGACACCACTTGTGACTGGCTTTGAGTCTGACATTGCTCCAGCGATTTTAACTTTATGGGTTCTGTCCTTTATCCAGTTTGCAACCCATCTAGTGACATAAGGGTTTACGTTTAAGCTGTTGAGCTTATCTATGATGCCTGAGTGGGGTATTGTGTCGAAGGCCTTAGCCAAGTCCAGGTAGGCTGTATGGACTGCTTTGCCCTCATCAATGGCTCTAGTGACTGTTTTGAAAAAGTCAACCAAGTTCGAAAGGCAGGATCTGCCCTTTACAAAGCCGAACTGGGTGGGGTCAAGTGTCTGTAGGTCCCCTATGTCTCTGTTTATGAGTTCCATGATGATTCTTTCCATAGCTTTGCAGACCAGGCTGGTTAAGCTTATGGGGCGGTAGTTCCCAGGGTCTGTAGAGGTACCCCCTTTGTGGAGTGGGACCACTGTTGCTGTACGCCAGTGTTCAGGTACATATCCTGTAGTAAGGCTAAGGTTAAATAGCATTTTTATGTGCGGGTTTAGCTCCTCTTGGAGTTCACATAGCACGCAACCCGGGATACCGTCAGGTCCCATTGATGCTGTGTTTTTAGCTTTGTTGAGGGCGGTTCTCACTTGGACATCTGAGATGACAGGGAGATTACATTCAGCTGGGATAAGTATTTCTTCTTTTGAGGGTGAGGGAGGGGAGAAATTTGCACTGAACCTGTCAGCCAGAATGTTGGCAATATCTGTGGGTTCAGTGTATTTTTTGTTGTTAAGTAGTATAAGATATTTAAAGGTTTAATACTTTGTTATCTTTTATTAATAAAAACAATAACATATTTTGAGCAAAAAAAAGATGACAAAGAAAAAGAAGACAGATCAAGACTGAATACTCTCAAACAAGAAAGGGATGCTGCTAGCCAGGATACAGGAAAGATGGAAGAGCAAGAAAGGCTAGTATGAAACTTAAAGAAAATGCAGAAGTAAAAAAAGAAAATCATTTGAAATATCTAGACTATAACAAAAATGGAAAGATGTAGAAGGGTGGCCCAGAGTACAAAAAGACTGGAAGGAAGTCATAAAGATGATGAGAAGACTTAAACCACTGACCCATTCCTAGAACCAGAAAGAAGAGATTGACAAAGATGTGAAATAAAGCATGCCTCAGATATGAAAAACAAGGAACCCAAAAGGAGTTAAAATGTTGGAGATATGGTGGTGAATATGCAAGAACTATGTCCATGTTCCTTGTGTGTGTGTGTGTGTGTGCGTGTGTGTGTGTGTGTGTGTGTGTGTGTGTGTGTGTGTGTGTGTGTGTGTGTGTGTGTATACACAAAATAACTATGGGAGAAGACAATTAACAACTGAAGTGACATATAGAAAATAAAAATAGTAAACGTATGGGAACTATATTTTTTGAATTTGGAAGAGGGCAACCCAAGATAAATGAAAGCATTACAACACAAATACTAACGCATGCAGAAGCGATGAAAGAGCACAGTGCAAAAAAATGGAAAGATGGAAAAGGAGTTAGATATAAGGAACAGTAACATCAGAGTGATGAGAAGGGTGATTGGGTGGCTAAAACTGAGAAAAAAAAACTAAAGAACTAATTTAACACTTTAATGTACTAGTGCTTTTGTTCTACCAAAAGTAAACTTCCTCATATACAGCCATCACCGGAAAATTAAATAAGAATTAAAAATCATGTGATTAATCAACTAACAACAAGAACTTCCCTTCCTCCATTCAAACCTTTAAAATCACTGTATGAAAAAAAAAAGCATATAGACACATTTGAAGCTTATAAACAAATCATAAAAGAACATATCTTGCAGCATTTTATTAAATCTATCAATATAGTGTAAATGTTTTATATAAGGGGATACCCCAGACAAATGGTAGAGGAACTTATTTTTGAAGTCTCAGCGAAAAGGCAGAATGGCCATTTTTCCCCTATCTTAAAGGATATGAGTGTACAGCATATTAGGAGGGAGAATATGCACGCGATTGATGAGAAGAAAGATAATAGGAACACTTATGTTAATGCCTTTATTACCACTTTTAGTTTAGAAAGTGCCACTATTACGTGGATTTTGAACTAAAACTTGGAGATCATTGTGTGAGAACAACTGTGTGTTTGATAAATTCGGTGAAGCACCTACTATTGTATACAAAAAAGGTTTTAAATTGAAAAAATGGTTTGAAGTTAAGGATAGATCATTTTGTGAGTATCCAGCTATGAATAAATGTGGTAGATGTAATTTGTGTAAATACATATAGTGGTCTGTACAAGAATGACTATTAATGGTACTAGAATTCCTGTTCAGCGCATGTATAATTGTGACTCCTGAGGTGTTGTCTATAGTGAAATGTGTCAGACATGCCATAGTTTTTATGTAGGGAAAATGGAGTGTCGGCTCCATGGCCATATGTATGAACATATATACGATATTACAAAAGAAAAAAACAACTAATGCACTGTACATGCATGATAAGGAGCATGAGGGACATTTTTTCAAGTTTATAACGTTGGAAAGGTTGGAAAAAACTCACGGAGTGGACCATAGCCAACTATTTTGGAAAAGCGGGAATTACATTGGCCATTGTTACTGAATAAAAATACTTGGCCAGGCCTTAACGATAGCATATCTATAGCCCCTTTATTAAAATTAAAGTCTCTCAGTAGGTAGTAGGTAAAAGGGTTTCCCTGTTGAAAACTGACCTTACAAACATTAATTTCTTTATACTGTATTGATGGATCTAATAAAATGCTGCAAGATATATGTTTTTATGATTTGTTTATGTTTCAAATGCGTCTATATGTTTTTTTTCTAGTTGATTATATGTACTGTATATCTTCTATTTATCCTTACCCTTTCATCTAATCTTCAGTCTCCTCTCCATAAATATCTTCCCTTTTCCTCGTACTTACCTTCCTTCTCTGTCCATCTCTGTGACAAGGATTTAAAATTTCGTATTCAGACTTTCAAAAATCCCCTTGAAATATACTGACTTTCCATGAAGGGTACCACTGTTATGGTACTTACTGGTAGTTGAAAACCTGGATGCTTTTCATGACAAAGGATTAAGATACTAGTGTCACCGTCCCCTCATCTTCGCCATTTAAATGTCTCATAATCTGCATCTTTCTGGCATGTTTCAAACTAGTAGTCATCCGGGGTAAGCACCACCAACTTATATGCATCTACTAAATGGTTGCACAAAAGTGGAGAAAAGAAAAAAACCCTCAGAATAATGCATAGCAATCTAGCACAAATATCAATCCCACTGTCACATACAAACTTATGGATGAAGGTAAGGAAATCGACCAGTTATGAACGTGCAGTTGACAGCTAATCCAGTACTCATCACAGAAGTGTAGACAGCTGAGACTGTGTTTGACTATATCTATTTCTATGTTTATGAGTATGTGTCTCCATGTCAGTATGTGTTGCATGCGTGTTATGGGGGATCTCAACCATAAAATATTATTGTATGCCAAAGAAAAGTAACAACGTCTGATCACAAAAAGTTTCACTGAGGATATATCATTTTCCTGTGTTTTGTATTGTTTCTGTAATCTAATTCTTTCTCTTTATTTAGAAGCAAAGAGGCAGGAAACTATTTATTACAAAGACAAACAAATAATAAAAATGTAATAGAAAAAAATATGACAAAGCACAAGCCATGGCTTAAATATATTGACCAAGTACTTCAGGTGTCAGCAAATCCAGCATAATCCACATTGAAAACTACACTGCCATCTTATACCAATTTTGGATTTAAACTGTTTAAATTAACAGAAGTAAAGGAATTCTGTTGCACAGCAATGATGTTGACAGGGAAAACTGCTAGAAAGGTCTTTGCTGAAATTCTAGGTAGTAAATCAGAATGTATACACGCTAAAAATAAACACAGAAGAAAAACACTGTTCTACCATGATGCTGAAACAATTTAGCATTCTCTTGCTTGCAGACAGGAGTGATTCCTTTAATGTTGAATTGCTATTATGGCATTATTGAATAGATTACAAGCACAGCCCATAGGATAAACCTGGCATCGTACCACCCGACCTTAGTTCCCAGTGCCTCTGTCGAGTAGAGCCACTGAAGTGATCCCCAGGGTGAATTTTCTATTTCCCATCCACTCATCAAGATTTCTCTTGAAGAAGGCCAGTGAGGTACTCTGACTTGACATGTATGGGAAGTCTATTCCATAGTATGGGCAGTCTCTGGGTTATGAACCTGTCCCTCCACCATGTTCTGTTGATTGTGGTAATGAGGTTGAGGTCTCGGAGCATGTGGTGTGCAGGGAGTGGGATTTATTTAGATGTAGCATTTCTAACAGAGCTGGGTCAGACATGGCCTTGTAAGTCAAGCAGAGATTTCCTCTAAGTATGCGATATGAGACAGAGAATAGTTGGAGTTTTTGAGTCGGTCCATATAGGACAAGTGTTTAAGGCCTAGGTTCCTCTTTGTGAGGTACTTTTGTGGCCTCTCCAGTTGTTGCTGGTGTCTAATGAGGTCATGCCAAATGGGGCATTGTATTCGATGATTGCTATGCTGAGGGTGAAGAAAACAACACAGTGAATGAAGTAGTAAACGTGTGTGTAGTAGGAACATACTACATGCTTATACAGTGAACTGAGTAGTGAATAAGTGTATAGTTTGAAGAAGATATTGGCAGGGGTACCTTTTTATCATTTTTTACATCAGTTTGCTCATAGTAGTAGGTGAAGGGATTACCAAACAGGATTTATTCCCCCTGGCCAGATCTCTTCATCCCTTATACTTCAGCCTCCAAATTAAACCTGCTATTGCAGAGTAAATGCCCTGAAATCACTCACTCCTGTCATGGACTACTATATTAGAGATCTGGTTTCCTTCCTATCCTTCGAGGGGGTGAAAGCACACCAATATACTTTCTTTCATAGTATCTGCAGTTGGAATAAGGTTGATGCTAATCTTTGACCACAGCCACCATATGGGCTATTTCTTTATTTCACCAACCAGACTGTTTACAATAATGACATCATGGCTAGAATGACAGCAAAAAAAGGACTGCTGAGTACATTTAACAGAGTTTGTGATGAGTCCTCTATCTGAGTGATTACATGGTGATAGTAGTATGCAGTGGCAGAATTACCCAGCTTACAGTTTTGGCTTTCTAACTTGTCATCAAAGTATGTACTTTGTCATTTCATTGCTGAGAAAACATTGAACATCCAGACTGGCGACTCCCCAAAATAATCAAAGGCAGAACATTGAGATGAAAAGGTATGTAAATCAGGCTGCATTGCAGACATGTGTCAATTGTTGCGGCACAACTCGGCTGGCTACACATTAGTATAGTGGTGCTCAGCAAAGTCCCAGGTATCACTGGTTCAGGTTTGTTTGCAGGAATATTTTTTGTTACTTTATATTGTGCATATCCATTTTATAAAATTATCACATCCCCGCAGTTAAGTGAGCATTCGAAAGACATGCGTTGAATGGGCATGCCTTCGTTGAAGGTTGGGTGTCGGGCTGGCAACTTGACACCATAAAAAACACCTGCCAATCATTAGCAGACCGGAGTTCCGCTGTGGCGACCCCTAAACGGGAAAAGCAGAAAGACAAACAACAACAATTACTGTATTTATTTATTTACACACACACACACACACACATATATATATATATATATATATATATATATATATATATATATACATACTTACTATATAGTACCCTGAGTGGTCTTCCTGGTTGATCTGGCTTTTCTTCAGGATTGTGACACAGTGTTCCTTTACTTACTTACTTACTTTTCAAAGTTAGGGAGAGTATCCGTCTGTGTTTATTTACTTACTGCTATATGCATTTCTCTATTTGCAGCTTGATGTTTGGTTTTCTGATCATTTGAAAGTTCATTGAGTCAGTGGTTTGATAGTGTCTCTTCTACAAAGTGAATTTCAAAATTTGCTCATTCAATCACAACAAAGGTGAGACAGATTTTTGTCAGAGTCCAAAAATCTGAACACATCTAGCCAATAAGAACATCTGGAAATTAATTGTAAATGCATAAAATCTGAATCTGAACTAAACATTTGAATAGCAGAAACTATATAAAGGGTCTGTTGTGAGTCACCATGGAATTATCTATTCAGAAAAACTGTAAAACTTAAGAAAGTTAATACTGGAATACATCATTAAGCAAACATTTAATAAAAGCATCTGTAGGCTAGTAAGATTTACTGTTTTAAGCTATTATTGCTCAGAGGTTCCTTAAAGTGTCTGGGACCACAAATTAAAATTATATACAATATTTATTTTAGGGAATATGTCCAACAGAATTCATTATGACAAATACTTAAAACATTTTCAACAAAAATAAGCAAGAATCAGAAAGAGCTGTTTTCAGGTATTCTAACACTGGAATTTCTTTCAGTGTCCTCATCAAATTATGTTGTTATGTGGTTTTATGCTTCCAAAAATGTATAATAAGCTTTATTGTAAAGCTATGAGCAGACAACATGTCATGTGTAATTCCAAATTATATTTTCTCATTTGTTCCTTTACAAAATACTTATGGCCTGATTTTCATTTTCTTGTTGTTAAACCACTTTAGTTCCCATTCTCTCTAATAACAGTTTTAAGACGTAGAGCAGTCTTTGAGGAAAGTCTGCAGTACTATTTAATCATTCTAACTGTGTTAAACTCAGTTTATGAAGTGTATGACTGAGACGATAACGTCAACTTGGTAACAGCATTTAAAAATTATATCTTCCCAAAACCCAGGGACTAATCCATAACCACATCTAAATGGGGAAGTCACTACATACACTGATAAATCAGTATTCAAGTTTTCAGTACTGTGTACCTTGTAAAAGCATGCCCAAATATTTATTCATTCATTATTAATGACAAGAAAACAAATACTTTCAGGCAAACAGATTAATTCCTATTCAAGGTAAAATAAATACAAACCACTTAAAATGAGAGTCTCCTTTTCAATTTTAAAATCAACATTTTCTTACTTATGCATAAATTGTAATGAAATTTCATCTTATTACAGCTCATTTATATATAAATGTATTCATACAAAATAAAGCTCAAAATGCTCAATTTAGTCCTAAGTTCTAAATTTACCAGACTTTACCTTTGTTTATGCAAATAGCAACAACGTTATGCCCTGTTTTGCAGCATATGTTATACTCATTCAAAGTAAGTTTGACCAAGTGCATTTCAGGCTCCCCAATGAGCCCAACTAAAAAGTAAATATTTGCTTAGAATTATTCAGAGCAGAATGGTGGCAGAGCTGGAGTGCTTAGATAACTGGTATATATTATTTCAGACCACGTACTTATACTCAACAGTCTCAATTAATTCACATCAATATAAATTAACAGTATAAGAGGCCGTGCACTTAATGAGCAATGCATAATGATTTGCTTTTCTGTCAGAATAAAAATAATTTGTTCAAAGCCCTCTCCTCCTGTTTTTTTCTCTCTTGGTAATTAAAAAGTTCATTAGGAAGACACACACTGAACAAGCTCTTGTCAGAGTCAGAATAGATGCTGTTCTATTAATCCGAAATGATACGTAGAAATGAAGTGTCACCGAGATGGAAATGTATCTTCAAGGCTAGCATATTACATTTTAAGATCCGTATCATGGTAAAAGAAAACGCTCAGGCAAAACCAATTGTTTTCTAATCATGCTTTTTATAACACAGCTGTAGTGTAGAAGCAGGGACAGAGAAACCAAATATCTGACCTGCTGAAATGTATACATTAACTGCTCTACTGGTGTAAAATTAGAGAGATAATACATCTTTCTCTAGATTCTACAAACACAGCTTCTTTTTTTTTGTCATTTTATACATTTAATGCACATAAAATATGTTGGAAATCATGCAAATCTTGTATTCAACACAAAATGACTGCAGTATTCCATATTTTTTCCTGCTTCCAGTCAGAATGTTTTATATAATTCTATCATACAATAAGCTTGATCCACTTTTATGGCCTCACTAGGAAGTTTTTCATTATGCAGGCCATGCTAAAATAAGACACAGTTATAACAGCTGCACCACACCTTGTTGAATAAAAACTGGACATGTATCACTCTGGTCAAGTTTGAATCAGTAAAGCTGAACTTCTTGGTTGCTGTTTTCCATAGTAAATCACTGCAATTGCAGTTTTTATATCTGTGACAACTGTGATTCTTTTCTTTTTTTTTGGGGGGGGGGATCACTTTGCATTTGTGGAGCCATGGAATTTATATGTATTTGTTTAGAGGATGTGGGGGCTTGCTCCACATAGTGTATGCTGGAAGGCTTGCCCCTTGTAAAAATGCTTGCATTTCTTTTTTTCATCAGATAAATGCTTCACCAGTTGTACTTGATGAGTTGGTTTCATGCTAAATTCTAGTATGACAAGTTGCAAGGTAAGCCACAGATGACAAAGTCCATCAGAGATATAGGGGATAGATGAGGGGGGTGAGCTTCCAATTTCCCATCCACTATTCCAGGATAGAAAGTCTATTCCAGAGAATGGAGATTCACTGAGCTATATACCTGCCCCTCCAACATGTCCTATTTAAGTTGCAAGCAAAGTTTAAATCTTTAGATTTATTAACTGTGGTGCTGTTCATTTTGCAGATATGTAAAAGATTATTCAGAGCTGATCCAAAAATGCCTTGTATACCAGGTATAAATTGTCTCTCAGGTGTGTGTAGGAAACAAAGTATAGAGATAGGGCTCTAAGGAAATCAGTAAAGCACAGTGGGCCAGTTTCATTAACAGTTACACTAAGTACCGCTATTGTTTAGGTGGAACGGTGCTCTGCACATATGGTAGTGCACTATTTGATATTCATAGGTTCATAAGTTCATAGGTTGGTACTAGGCTATCGGCCATAGGACCTCTACAAGCATAGCCATAACAGTTGCCCGGCTATTTCTTCCCAGGAAATTTACTTCCCTGGTCCCCTGTCTAGCCGGGTGACTGACATGATAACTGGGGTGAATTTCCTATCTCCCATCCAGTCATCAAGGTTCCTTTTGAAAAGGGCCAAAGAGGTGCTCTGCTTGACATGTATGGCAAGTCTATTCCAGAGTATGGGGAGTCTCTGGGACAGGAACCTATCCCTCCAGCATGTTTTGTTCATTGTGATGACCAGGTTTAAATCCCTGGAGCACATGGCTCTGAGGGATTGGGATTTCTTTAAGTGTAGCGTGTCTAACAGCTCTGGGTTTGACATGGCCTTGTATGTTAAGCAAAGATCGCCTCTGAGTAGACGGTATGCGACAGAGTATAGCTGGAGTTTTTTTAGATAATCAGCATAGAGCATCTGCTTTAGACCTGTGATTCTTTTAGTAAGGGATTTCTGTGGCCTTTCCATCTGTTGCAGATGACTTGTGAGGTACATACTAAATGGGGCATTGTACTCTATAATGGGTCTAATGAGGGATGAGTACAGTGGGACAATGACCTCCTTTTGCCTGGATGCAAAGCCATTAGTAATGAAATGGCCACATAGAAGGATTTCCTGACTGTTGTGGTGATGTGGTTATCAAAGATGAGACCACTGTCCACCTCTGTCCCTAAATCCCTTATCACACTATCGGTGTTTAGTGTACTGCCACTTATGTGGTAGTTCATGGGTACATGGTTTTTCCCAAAGGGGATAACTATACATTTCTTGGCATTGAGCTTGAGCCCATGGCTCTGGCACCAAGCATCTGTCTCTGCAAGGCCCTTTTGTATGACATCCACATCATTTGGGGATTTAATAATGGCTCCCAGTTTGCAGTCATCTGTGAACTTTGTTAACCAGAGTCCCTTGTTGGCCTGTACTTCAGAGACGTAGATGTCAAACAAGAGCGGTCCCAGGACTGAACTCTGAGGTACTCCACTTGTCACTTGTCTGGAGCTGAATTTGGAGTCAGCTACTTTTGCAGTGTGGGTTCTGTCAGTAAGCCAGTTTGTGACCCATCGAGTGATGTAGGGATTAATGCCCAGCTTAGTAAGTTTATCTATGATTCCAGAGTGGGGGATGGTGTTGAAGGCCTTGGCTAGGTCCAGATAGGCTGTGTGGACTGCCTTACCCTTGTCCGCAGCTCTGGAGACTGATTCAAAGAAGTCAATCAGGTTGAGGAGAAAAGACTGGCCTTTCACGAAACCAAACTGGGTGGGGTCCAGTGTCTGAAGGCTGCCAATGTCATTGTTTATAAGTTCCATGATAATGCATTCCATGGCTTTGCAGATCAGGCTTGTTAGGCTGATGGGATGATAGTTCCCGGGGTCTGAGGTGGACCCACCTTGTGGAGTGGGATAACTGTAGCTGTGTGCCACTCATTGGGCACAAAGCCTGAGGTGAGGCTATGATTAAACATGACACTTAGGTGAGGTGCATGTTCATTTTGTAGTTCATGTAGTACACAGCCAGGAATGTCGTCTGGTCCCATGGATGCTGTATTCTTAGCTCTGGAGAGTGCATTTTTTACCTGTGTGGCTGTGATTACCAGCATATGGCAATCTTCTGGTAATGAGATGGGCCCTTTAGGGGGTGAAAGGGGGGTGAAATTTGCACTGAATCGATCTGCTAGGATATTGCCAATATCCTTGGGATCAGTATATTTAGTGCCATTCTGTTGTAGCTCAGAGCATGTCATATTCATTATTAGAGTTCTACACAGAGTATGCTAATGGTAGCATAAAGTAGCCAAATTACATTCTAATTAACCTGACATCAAAGAAGTGAATGTGTGCAAGTAAAACAAAAAATGTATTCATTAAGTATCTAGTTTGCTGAGCCAGTAGCAAGATATGTTTAACAGTCAACTGTACGGCTTATATAACAAGAATGTGTATGTGTGTGTGTGTGTGTGTGTGTGTGTGTGTGTGTGTGTGTGTGTGTGTGTGTGTGTGTGTCTGTGAGGTGTTTTGGACATGTATTTATTGAATGTGTGTGTATTTGCATGAACACAGTCCAGCACTGTGCTAGCACTATGTCCTGACATCTCAGATAGGTGTGAACCATGTCTGGTAGATGAGTCAGTTCAATTTTGTCACCCCCAACCAGAAAAACTACCTCTCTCTGTAGTTATGTTACAAGTTCCATGGCCCTGGGTACAATTTGGAGAGCTACCAGACAGTGATTGATGTCTGCTGGATGAGCTGTCATCATAGCTATGTCCAGGACCACGCCTACATGGCCTACTACTTTGGATGTAGATGCCACAATCAATGATGGAGCAGTCCATTAGAGACACTGCCCAATCCAGTGTGTCATTCATCCTGTCCAAGGAGTCACCCATATGGTTCAGGCAGTTCGACACATCAGAAAACGCAGTGTTTAGTACTTGCACTATCTCTTCTAAAGCCCTTGTAGAGCATGCCTGTGCATCCATGATGACTCTACAGCTACTTCCTGTGATACCTACTGACTCACAAACATCAGGAGCAGGGTGGACAGCAGGTCCTGTCTGAGAATCTCTAACAATCCTCCTGTGTGGCATGTCACCCTCACAAAGGCTATGGAGAGAATCATCTAGTTCTGAACTAGTGGAACCACCCTACCCTGGTCAACTGTATTACCATCAACCTGCCCTGTCTCAGTGGACTCTGTTTCATGGGTATCGGAAGGTATATTCACTGTCCAAAATAGGGACAGAGGATGTTGGAGGCATAATCTCAATGTCAAACTGACCCTCTGCAACCCCAGTCTTTTCTTCTTACTTACTGCTCACCGTCAGAGGCTACCGATACTCTGACCTCAGGCGGCAGGAATTCCACAGTGACAATGGCAGGATCAGCTATGATAACAAGTAAGCAAAACAAAAGAAAATAAGCAATGATCAAACCTATGTTACATGAAACATATCTTGCAACTTAAAAGATGCTAATGCATTGAAATCAAATAATTGTAATTTACACATACATCTACCTTTTGGATATTAATAAGAAAACAAAAAGTGCCCTTATCATGAACAGGTGGTCATACAATGACAGAACCAAATGTCTCTACATATAAAAAAGAGACATGAAATGGGGATGATAAAAATCACCAAGCAAATGACACATGAAACAGAAGACAATAGCTGTTACATCTGCAGAATAAGACACATCTCATAGAAATTGTTAATGTTCACTGGACTACGCCCCATTCCCCCCTCCTTCTCTTTCTCTGTCTCTTCTATGTCACCATGTCTCTGGCTCTATCCCTTTCTCTTTTTATCTCTTCCTCTCTCTCTCTGTATATATATATATATATCTTATGATTTACTATGGTATGGTCGAACCGGACCCCATCAAATTATGGTATCATCGACCCACGTCCACAAAAACGACAATGTTGAATTCCAACATTGTTGAAATATGACTCATCTTCGACCTCGAAACAGGCTTTAACATGGATCGAGAGAGGTGTGAGATTCGTTCTTTGACAATGTCAGATTTGACATTGTCGCCGTTCAGTTTCCGGACTTCGACCAAGTGGGTTTGACTGAACCCGCTTCGACCCTACCATAGTAAAATATATATATATATATATATATATATATATATATATATATATATATATATACCTATACACATATGATGTACATATATGTATGTCTGTATATATGTATGCAACGACAATTATGTCTGCAGTAGAGATATTTGGGTTGTCATTCATGTTTGCCTGAACATCAAGGATTCTGTGTGAACCCTGTGCTGAGCTGTCTGGATCTCTGACATTGGACAGGACCTCCTTTTTTTCAGCCAGTGGTTCTTTCATAGCAGGACCACTCCCATAGCCATAAGTTCATTGGCAATTGCAGCTGTAATCATATCACTGGCCCTATGTCTTATTTTGGAGTATGTACATCCATGGCCTCCCACTGAATTAACATAATTTACCACATATTCCCCGATACTATCATGGAAGCATTTGTCAGCCCTGCCTCTCTTAATAGGAATGAGAATGTAGGGCTTGAATAATCACATATTTATCCACTTCCATGCATGGCATTTTACCAGGTGCAGATGTCTTGGGTGCCATAACAGTATAGGAGAGGAAACATAACAGGAAAGAAGAAATTCATAAGTGAAAAACTAAAAGATGATTAAACACAAAAATAAATATGAATGTATCCATCTTTCATACACAAAGTACATGAAAAAAAGTGAGGTTTATATCACTACACACAACTTAATTTAGTTTCCCTCTCCCTCCCTCATATGCAAAACAATGAAGGAACTTATGAAAAATATTTATAGCAGGATTAACATTTCTGTCACTCCATAATACATTGCAGCATTAAAAAAATAAAAGTACACATATCAAGGAAAAATGGTTAGCGGTTTTTGGTCTGATATACACTTCAGTGGAGGTCAACCAGATAAATATCAGAAAGTCTTAATAAAATTATCACTACTACTAATGCAAGAATCATTGACCCTAGTAATAATACAACAGCCATCTGAACAAAGTGGTCAGCTTTCAAGACTGAAATTCCTATTAAACTATCATTATGTAAAAAAATACTGCATGGTCAAGAAACATCTGTGGTATACATGCCTATGCTAACAGCTGCTGAGAATAATGCAGATAGTACAGCAATACTTGTATTGTGAAATGCAAACCATAACTTAGGCTCAAATACATAAATGTGCTCATAATAGCAACCTACCTTTCTAGCAAGTCAGTTGTAAAAATAGAAAACAGTTTGCAAAGCAAGTAGCAGTAAGTAACAGTATCAAATTCTCTGGGTCTAAGCAGTCTCCCCTACCATAATACAATTTCCTTAGCTACACAATTACCTTTATGCAGTACAGATTCAGTCTTCTCAGACCTCTGAATATGGATATGAGTTATGAACTCATTAACATTCATGAATTCAAAAAATCTGCACTAAGTGAAGGGAATGTAAACATGGTGTAAGGACCTACATGATTGCATGCACATGCCCTACCTCGGCAAGAATGAGCACTGAGAAGTGTTACCTGCTAAGTGTTTACAATTATGAATGATTAGTCTAACTGCAGTATCAATTGGGATGTGTCAGATGGAAGGGACTTGCAAGAAATGTTATGACTATCATTGACTGGCTTATGAAAACAATATTCCTAACATTTATATGAATTTTTTCTGACAACATTTTCTGCCTCCATGTACAATTCTGTTCTGAAATTCTAAGAAAGTTGATTACTCTCTGAAACATATGTCAACTGGAAGACAAAGCACATAGCAATCATGTTAGGGAAATACGGACATGGGAATGATTTTCACAAAATAAAGAGAAGCAAAGAGGGTCAGTGTTCATATTTTTTATAGTGTGTGATGAAAAATTTAACTTCACTGTTGTGAGTATCACAGCCATCTAAATTTTTAACTGCAAAGTACATGGGACAAAGGTTAGGAATTCTTGCTGTTGCAATTGTAATGTTAATTGATACTATGCCACATATTGATTATAGCTAACCTCTTTTTTATCTTTACAGGGTAATGTGTGTAGTGCATATTGATAAGAAACTTAACTGTGTCATATGAATGTCCTGGTATCTTGGGGTTCTAATCCTTAGATGGTGCTGTTTATGTGAACACAATGAAGCTGAAATGCAACAAAGTTGAGGAAATATCAAAAGTATACATTTTAATGACTTGTTTCATAACATTTCCCTTATTTTACTACCTTTAATTTTTTTCTTCATTGTTTTCTTTCTGTTTGGCATTGCCGCAGTCCCTAGCACTGAACTACAGATCCAATTAAATGATAGTATTTACAGAGGAGAGGTCTGAATGCATATTTACTCAAATTTTCTGATATCATTGTGTTGTTTAAAAATCGACTCTCAATATTACTACCAGTATGTGAGCTGTTGTCTATCTACTTTCATTCTATTTGACACTAACTAGAAGTCCTGATAATGTGTGCTACACATTACATTTCTGATGCTGCAGAGATGTGAGAAGGATGAATGTGCCACTTGGATGCACTTCTTGATCTGGTCATTGATGGATATATTCAGTGATTCAATTTGTTTTACTGTCAGCAGTGAGCACATTTCACTGCCTAAGGAAAAAGTGAGAAATTTAATTTAGTCTGTCTTTTGCAGTGAAAACAAAACTGGCAGTAGTGTGCGACCATCAGCACTCTAGATAGCACACAGTGAATAAAATCAACCTCTCAAGTAACTTTTATTGTGGCACAAGGTGCAAGTGCAGTGATCGTAAAGACTGATGGCAACTGAAGTGAGGTTTGATTCCAGCTAATATATACTTTTATGGAGGGGGTCAAAATGCCATTTGTCACCATATTTTGCTGAGGAATGTCATAATAAACGCACATTATTTTCATATATCTTTTTATTGTAAGAAATGTGTCATTACTGTTTGCTATAGAAGCCAATTATAATGTGCATACATTATGTAACACATGACATGATATTTAAAGTAGAATGTACATACATAGGTGTGATATGCACAATATGTTTGTTGTAAATATTGAGTTCTCACATATCAAAAGTATGTGTTTATGACAGTATGTGTTGTGAAATATGTGTGGAATCTACCCCACCATGTCTTACCTAGGTCATATAACTGCATGCATCTAAGATGTAATTACAAACACAAAGGCTGTATTTTGCATGGAAATGCAGTCCCATGGCTAAGTAAAGTCACAGAAATACAGGCTTCTAAGAATGTGTACATTCAGTCTTAAATTACTATACCTCTAATTACCATGTTAATGAGTAAGTTATCCTGTGGCATTGACAGTTCATTTCCCTGGTGGTACTACTCAATCTTACCATTATCTAATTCCCAGCATGCCAATATGTCACAAGTCAGACCATTTTCTCTCTAAACAACCATGATTATAGCCAACACCATAAAGTATATCAGTGTTTAACATTGGAACATATCTCAGTAATTTGAGCATTACAGATGGCCAAATCTCATGTCCATTTTTAACACGTTCTTTGCTTCTTGATCTACTCATTTACAATGTGTATGGCAAGCCATTGCTGTGCTTCCAGTTGTGCAAAGGGCTATATGTATTTGCAGACAAGATATTACACCCAAGATCTGAGCTGGGAGCTAATTCAGACCCATCTTTCTTGATTATGTCTGAAGATGGTAGGGATAATATTACATTTAGAGCACAAAAGTGGGGTGTAGAGGTGTCCGGGATTTTTGAAGTGCTACAGGTGGAGGCTACTGCAGGGGGAATTATACTGAGTCTAGGAATAAGGCTGAGGCTTGGAATAGCTTGGACAAGGCTATCTCCAATGCAACTAGCATTCCATGCAATAGGGATCAATGTCATCACCACTGCAGTGACATGAAGAGGCACAAGATGAACCTCCTGAGACAATGGAAGGACGAATTCAAGAATGCAAACACCTTCAGTTGTGTAAGTATACCAACCCATTACCTGTCTACGATATAGCATTAGTTATCCAACCCAGCTATTCATTATGTTTTCATTTATATATGTTTTTCTTTTTCTGCTGTATAGGTCCAGCAAAGATTGTAGAAAACCATGAGATGCATCAGGAGGAGACTAACTTGCCTCAGAGAGGAACAAGGTAAGTATGCATCTGTTCTGATTGAAAAGTATAGAAACTTGCTCAGTCCATCACTGTATATCATCTTGAGCAGGAATACCTTAATTTTTATATCAAGTCTACATGCCTGCTTTAATAGCTCATTGATGTTGCATTAGGCAATAAGTAAATCAGATTAACTGTATGTGTGTTCTATACCCACAAACAGATTTTAGATTTTTTAGAAAGTAAAATTTGTAACATATTTTAACTTCAATATTGCATTGCAATAACAACTCAATATTTACAAATACAGTTATTCCCCTAGAAAATAGGTACCTGACATGGCAGAGTGAAATAGATGGTTATGTTAGTCATGCCATACCATTGTGATTGATTGATTTTTATGACACATTCATACCTTTCCATCATATCTATATGTGGCTAAGGTGGACTTGTGTATTTCTCATATTGTTTTGTGTAGTGAATAATTAATTAATGTGGCATGCCACTGATCTAATTAAATCTTTTTATTCTTCCCTCACCCTTTATCTCTCTTTGTTTTTAAATACATTACTACTGAAAACAAAATGACCATCAGCACCAGGAGGTAGACCAACCACTGAGACTCAGATCATCATACTTCTGTAGGAGGCTGTGGTGGCACCACCACAGGCAGCACAAGCACCCAGCACATTTGGGTCACAACCAGTCAGTGTTGCCTCCACTAATTCTGACCTACCTGCTCCACCTACATTAGGTAGCTGCACTTTGGCTGCTGGTATTTTGTTAGCCTCCAGGAGCAGTAGTACTGGAGGTGAGGATTTTGTCACCCAACAGAAGTTGACAAGGCTGGTGGACAGCATTATGGAGAGGAACTCAGTGTCAGAACCTGCAGGGTTGAATAGGTCCTGTGTCATATTGTCAAAACAATGCCACATTTGGTACTGATACAGATAGTTGACATGGGAGACAATGATGACAGTTCTGAGGGTGAGGACTAGACTTTTGCTGTTCTCATGCTGGATACGGATGTGCCTCCAACACCCCCTACGTATCCACAATCATGGTGTCTCCTAACCTTTTGTTTCGATCACCATCTCTGTCTTGTATGTCCTGTATACCCATGCCTGCTATGTAATCTACCCTACATACTTGACCCTCTCATTCCTAAGCACCTTCCCCAATATTCTTCTCTCTCCGAACAAGAGTACCTGTCCCACAAATAAAATTACTTCTCATACATATCTCTCCACTTCACCTATTGGTCATCTTGACACACCTAATTTGGTCCAATTGGCTATACAACATGATTCTGCTGTTTCACCCAACCCTGGTGTAATGAGTCTCCAAATTCATTAAATTCTTTGTACCAATTCTACATTTATGTTGTGAAGAAGTGGATAGCTATGGTGCTATTCTACCACCTTACTGCAGATTCCTGTATTCTTTCCCCATGCCATACCCTTGGTTTCCACCCCTATTTTCATTACTGTCCAATTAACCCCTTTCTCAAACATTTAATCTGGTCAAACATCAAATCACATACACCATGCATAGTCAGAAATGGCCCATGGAAAAGCCTTCACTTTTTGTACTCGGCATTTGAATGGAGGTTGATATCATGCACCAATGCTGAATGGCAATGAATGCAATCCAACCTACTATGGCAAAAGCTGAAGATTTGAATTTTGCCCACAATAGTCCAGTTACTTTCATGCAAATCTGCTGGGCTATGGGAATGCAGAGGAAAAGGCATATTAAAGGCAACACTGTAAAACAGTTATTTTAACAGTACTTAGACTGCTGGGTTCAATGGCTTGAAGTTCCTATGTGGCATATTAAGATAATTTCTCTGTCTGTAGGCTGATGTTTTTGCATAGTGTCATGGGTTTGATTATAGCTGTCAAATTATTATTTCATGACATTTCATATTCCTTTCATATAGTTAACTACAAATGTCTGTATTTCTCTGCATGTTCATTAGCATACCATTTGAGTAGTGCAGCAACACATCATTTGAAAAAAAAAACTTCCATTCCCAACAGGGAGACTTAGTAAGCCACCCTTATCCTGCATATGTCTTAATGTTGTTTGTTTTCTCCTAATCCTTCCTCTTCCCTGCAGCAAGGGTGACAGGCTAATCATGAGGAAATAAGTAAGTGTAATGCATCATGCAGACAGTCTTATATGTCCCACAAAAAAGACTGCTACAATTCCTCTCTTTATTTAACACTCTCTCTCTCTCTGTTCACTCCTTCTGCATCTGTAAGTTGTGACTGTCTTTGAACTGTGTGATTTAAACAGTGGAAAGTATGTATTGCTCTGTGGTGTAATGCAAAAATGCTCAGATCTGTACACATAGTTTTTGCATAATTTCAAAAGTTCTAATCCAGGCATTATCTAGCTGTTATTGACTATTTTTAGTACACTTTTTATGTGTAGCTGTTGCGTACATATTATGAGCCAACATTATCCTGTTTCTGTCATAAGCTACCTTCCATACCTCCCTCTCAACCTATGTATCTTCTCCCTTCTATGTCATTAATCTTCCTCTTAAGCTTTTGCACAATGTCTGGCACTGAGCAACAATTTCAACTGAGGCTAAATGGAAGTAGACAGCTTATAGTAAAGTCTTGTGCATTTTTGCCTTTGGCTGAATTGTTCGGGTGTCCTTCGTGTTGCTCTGTTTAGCTATGTATAGTCTGGTTAATCTACTTTTGAATAAGTTAAAGAGTTGAATGTAGAGCATGCAGTTGTCCTGGTCCACTTCAATAAACACATAACACCGAATGACATTTGATGACCTTTATTAAAATTCCATAAACCTGTTTGTTATCCAATATTTATTAATATCAACCAAAACATGACACAGGTGATAACATCCATGAAAGAAAACATTAAATAAATAACCATAAGGGCAGCATAACCACTAGCCCTTGGAATAAGCAGTCTCCCCCACTTGCTCACTTATCCTTGCACTTGCACTACACACCTTCAATTTATTGAATTATACCACCAACCAAATAAGCAGCTCTGCTTGCTTATTAACTTATCCAACAGACCAGCTGCTCACTTTCCTTCCCATATTATTGAATTGCACATCCAACACCAGAGGGGGAACCGAAGAGGGCAAACATGCCCCTCTTCTCCACCTTATCCAAATTGAAGTAACCAAAATCCACATTACAAAAGGGTAGGGTAGCAAGTTCATGCTAAAATGTGACTCATACCTCAGTTACACTTGACAAAATCCTTTAAGCTCCTCCCTACCCTTAGCTCATTTCCTCCCAAACATCCCATTTAACCCTGTTCTCTCCTTATCCTTTTTATTCCTGCCACTATTTATCTAGCCCCACTTGAAGATGTCCTTGGACAAAATGGTCTGTTCCAAACCTCATTTGTCCTGGCCCACTTCAATAAACACATAACACCGAATGACATTTGATGACCTTTATTACAATTCCATAAACCTGTTTGTTATCCAATAGTTATTAATATCAAATAAAACATGACATAGGTGATAACATCCATGAAAGAAAACATAAAATAAATAACCATAAGTTCAGCGTAACCACTAACCTTTGGAATAAGCAGTGTCCCCCACTTGCTCACTTATCCTTGCACTTACAAGGCAGTGTTACATTGCTCACCTTCAATTTATTGAATTACACCACCAACCAAATAAGCAGCTCTGTTTGCTTATTAACTTATCCAACAGAGCAACCACTCACTTTCCTTGCCAACTTATTGAATTGCACATCCAACACCAGAGGGGGAACAGAAGAGGGCAAACCTGCTCCTCTTCTCCACCCACCAGCCTAATCAGGTTGTTCCCCTCTCTTCAACCAAAACTTCCATCCCTAACCACCATCAGGGCATTAGGCCATGCATCATTCAGTGTACCCCTTCCTATGCTAAGGTAGCAAACTATAACCTCATAACCTAGCATGACTACTGCACATGACCTAACTAATCCTTACCGCCCGATCAATGTAAGCCTCCCAATGATTCCAAAGGCATTACCCGCCAAATGGACCACCAATACTAAAACCACTGCTGCTGAATGATGCCCCAAACTCCCAAAACAAACTTTAATCCTGAAACAACCTGACTCAATGTCTAACAGGAACACCCAACCCATATCACTACTACATTAATCAGATGAAATAAGTCCTAATCACCAACAACTTACACTAAACACCTACTCCGTATTAAAATGAAAGTCCACATATTCCACATCCCACAGTCATCCTACCATCCTGCTGTCCAACAAACTGCAAACCAAACCCCCCAATTGTGCCCTGTAACCCAACACCTCCTGCCACATTTGTAACAAATGCTAATCCCCATGAGTAAACCTATCTGAAAACCATCCCAAAGCACCGCAATGGTAAAGAAGCCCCCACTTGGTAATCCTCACCAAAAGTCCCAAGTAAACTGGCTGGTAAGCAATTTCAGGTTTGGCTTCTCCCCTGAAGCTATTCTTTCCATGTGTTACCATGAAGCAATGTCACAAACGAATAACCCTCACCCAACCAAACAATACTCTTTCAAACCTTTCCCCAGCCTTAAAAGTATTAGATCATGTACATCTTCTGATTGCTTGCCCCTGATGCCAAATCCAGTAAAGCACTGTGCTAAACTCTTAAGTAGCACCAACCACTGAGCAACTCATCTGTGTAGCCATTCCTCAGGAAAACGCAAACCTAAACCACCATGCCCCATTTATCCGATTCAACATCAGCTTATCAAGATTCCACACCAACCTACTCCACCCCTCCCTGCGGACAGCTCCAACTCCCCATAAACCAACCCCTCCAACCCACTCTGCCTCGTCCCTTTATCGTCTCAACCTCACTTACCTCCATGCTACACCAAAACTGTACCAAGTCTGACATGTCTTAATGAGCAACTAAAGTAGGATCACCTGCGACCTCCTGGTGCACCACTCCAGAGGGCAGCATATGTAGCCAAGCAGAATCCATCTCCTTCATGCCACCAACTGATGCCTACATGGCTCTCATCCATCTATGACCTCATTGCATACTCCAATTTGGATTTAGACAATAATAGCAAACAACTCCGGAACCACCAATAAATGCTTCACCACTTGTCAACGAAGAAACAAATTTATTGCAATAAAACTGATGACAATATGAAGATGTATCTTTACATAAGCTAAAAAACAAGTTAAGCACTTTCACCCAAAGCATTTGGGCTTCTTCAGAACAACTCATAAATTGAAATTTCAGGCTTAAATGCTTTTTTTGGCGCCAAAAATTTAAAAAAAAAACTTTGGGAAATTTAAAGGATCAATGTCCTATATGCTCCCATTTGAGATTAGTAAACATAGCGGTTTACCTTATTATTTCATTAACTGCTGTCATAAAACTTCACATACACATAAAACATATAATATATAATGTAAAAACATGTATGTAAAAGAAAAATAAAATAAAAATATACATATTAAACCACATATAAAATCAAAAACCTGTACTAAAAGAATATTTATAGTCTTTGTAGTATATTTATTTAGTAATATAAAATAAAATAACTCACTACCTACTAAAAAAGTGTATGTATACATAGTGTATAGTCCCAAACAACATATCATATTAATATATGGACTGTTGATTAATGTATACACTGTCTAATCAAGTATAATAAATATAAAATATGAAATTTATGTATATATAAACATATATAAACTGATTCCACTGATTGTGGTAATTACCAGTTAATGTATAAATTAATTTATGTGTCTCCTAAACAACTTTCTATATTCACCACAAACCTCTTTCATAATTCTATACTCAGTAATGACCTAGTACTTGTCTCAAATTATTATAAAATTTCCAAAATAGGCTTAACTGGGACATAATCATTAAGTCCAGGTGGGGTATTTGCATCCAAATATACCTGGCACCAAACTTCCTTAAAATTCAATAAGCTTTTACTATCACCTCCTCGAGGATCTATAGCAATTGTATCTAAGATGGCAAATTTGAATTGATGACTAACACCTTTCTTCTCAATATGCCTATATAGCCATTAATAGTATCTTTTGTTCTAATACTATAGGTATGATCATAAATTCTTTTTTTAAAACTTCTTTCTGTCTTACCTACATAATAACTAGAACACGTATTGCACTTTGCCATGTATATAATCATTTTGGTGTTACAATTTCCTGTTTACATCTTACTGTTGTCTTATGTCCATTCTCTAAAATTAATTTATCCTTTTCCAGTATATAGCTACATTGATTACAAGCTTCACATCTCTTGCTATATGCATTGTGTCCACTCTTGGTATTTTTTGCCCCTCCATGATAGCCTTCTAAATGTTGTTTTATATTTCAATCCATTTTATAAATAAAATTGGGATTAATACCCATAACTCCTGTCAAGGTGTCATCACCCAAAATCAAATACCAATATTTGTACATCAATTTTTTTACCTCGTTAGCAGCCAAATTGTATTGAATAATACATGGGGCAGGATTCATGAAGCCTCCGTGTAAGAGATACATGGCTTACACGGAGGCTGCAGTTAAACGGTGTAACGTCAGCATGTCATGCATGTGCATGAGGGCATGCTGAATCACACCGAAGGCTAACACGGTCCATGGAAGACAGTAGGGGGCGTGTCCGTAGACTGAGCCTGCAAGCGGACATGCCCCCAGAAGAGTAAAATTGCCCAAAGTAAACACCCACGACAGAGGCCATGGAAATGTGAATAAACACAACACAACACATGCCCCCCACAGACTATGAACATAAAATATATAAATGAACATGTCATATATTTTTTTTAAATCGTAAAGATGTTTGCCCGTGAGTGTGCTCATTTGCACGGGCTTGCCCGTAGCTTAGCCACAGTTAGCAGTCAGTGGAAAAGGATATAAGAACTAAATATGCAAAGTAAGCCAAGAAGCAATAGCGTAGCGATAGAGACGTCGGCTGAAGAGCAGGCATTCATGGTTCGAGCCCCCACAACACCAATTTTTATTTTTAGTAAAATAAGCACGAAACAAGTCCCTGACAAACATGTACACATATAAAATCATAGTTCATATAAAATGTAATGAAATAGTCCATTTATTTTGAAGAAATGTGAGATAACAAAATAATAAAAAATGCCAGATGTGCCTATAGCTGAGCTACAGTTTAACAAGGTGAGTGCATCTGCCCGTAGGTGAGCAGTGGTTTAACAGATGTAAAATGAGTGCCCAAAGGTGAGCAGTGGTTTAACAGGTGCAAAATGAGTGCCCGTAGGTGAGCAGTGGTTCAACAGGTGCAAAATGAGTGCCCGTAGGTGAGCAGTGGTTTCACACGCTGAAACTGTGTGCCCCTAGCTGAGCTGAGCGTAATATGCGTGCTGACAGCCAAATGATGCGTAAACCAGCGTAACCCATTTGCGCAGAGCTGCATACCGCGCCAACAAGCTAACCGATGGGCAACGTTGAGCAAACCGTATCAAAACTGCCTTTACACAGACACACCCCTCAGCCTGTCTAAACAGTCATAAAAAAGCAGTGGCCAGGTTCGAACCCAGGATACTATGCACCATAGTCAAGGTACTGAACCACTAAGCCATGACAGCAGTACCTATAAATGCAGTAATAGCAAATATATAGGGATGAATACAAAGTGGAGCATGACAAAGCAGGTTTTGTGAAGTTGATACAATTCCAAAATGGCCATTCACAGATATGTGCGGGAAAAATGGCATATATAAGCCCCATAGGCGGGAATACACAGCATAAATGATTGTAGAACTGACTTGCAGCCAGAATGTCAGGAGTAGGTGAGGGTAGTTGCTTTCGAGCACAGAGGTGGGGCATTGAGGAGTCCAGATACATGGTCTGGCTCCTAGTCCACAATCATGAGGCCCAACTCATGCAGGGCCAGGTCCTGTGGGGAGCATATAGGGCTGAGGCGTGGGACCGGTTGGCTCATGATCTCACCAGTGCCACAGGGATTCCAAGGACTGGTGAGCAGGTTCGTCACCACCATGCGGACCTGAAGAGACGCAAGCAGGACCAATTGAACCTTTGGATCCAGGAGGCCCGGCAAATGCCCAATGCCCCACTACTGAGTAAGTTACATTTAATTATGTATGTAAGAAATTAAACTAGCTGATATTATGGAGATGTGTATTCCAATATTACTTCATTTATATTGCAGCTGCAGGTGTCCGTTCTGTGAACCGCAGAGCCTATGGCGATAGGCTGGTGCGGTTGCGCCACCAGGCAGGTCAGTAATCCTCTCCCAGTAACTGTGAAGAAATATAAAAGTATGACAGTTAGTAAAAGAGTGCAGTGTAGTCACTAAGTAATAGAATGTGCAAGTAACAGTGTAAGAGTGTTTGCAAGTATTGCTTGATTACAAAAGTGTGTTGCAGTCTGTAATCCAAACAGAAAAATGAAAATGTCTGAAATAAAGTCTGAAATAAAGATGCCCCACTTGCAATATAATAGTACACAACCTGCAGCAGGCTGAAAAATACAGCTGCAGAAGATGAGCAAATCACATGTGTGAAATATACCCCTGTTGAAATACTGAAACATGACAGAAGTGAGACTGCTGGAAAGTATTGTAATAACTACAGGTAAAACATGTCAATAAAGCCTAGAAGTAAGTACCATCCTGAATAGTAAAATGAAAACAAGTGAGAGAGTGTGAGAAAGAGTTATGAATCCACCAATAAAGTAGTAATAATCCCTGAATAAAGTATACTGCAGTCAGTACAGAATGAAATGAATGTGAGAAGCAAAACCAAACAGCGAAATCTGTTCAAAGTGTTGCTGCAGCTGGAATGTGTATCCCAAAATCTGGATATGTTGCTCTCAGTCTGCAATATGCAGATAGTATGATTGTCTGACATACCAAACATCCACAGTTGTCTATAGCTATATAAAGCAAATGTAGCAGGATGATGTAGCTGAACAAAGGCAGATATGAATGTGTATGAAGAACAATAAAATGTATATTGATGTAGCAGTAACAGTCCTATCACCAAATTGAAGTAGTTATCATATAGGAAACTGTAGTTAGAACAGTAGTGTGTATATATGTGCAGCTATTACAAATGTACAGCATATGTATTGGTATTCAAAGGTGTTAATATTATTTTTTTCACCCCACCCTGTAACCACATATAACCCATTCCACGTGAAAATGGTATGTGCAATCACAATTAACACCCCTGGACATTTGTCCTGTTGGGTCATAGATATTTGCATGTCCGTTGATGCATCTGCCCTGTTCATACATCCAAACCTGATGGCCTGTTGCCATCAATCAACCCTGCATGTCGTTGGATTGTGTATTGCTGTTCAAATTATGCATGTGTTATGCTCACTCTTCAATGGTGTGAATATCTGGGTGTTTGGTTAATGGGAATACTAATGCATGCTGTTACAACTAATTGCGAATGGTATTATATGTTACTAACCCAAACTGTCATGACATAATGCAAAACATAGGACGACAGGGAAGGCGGGTTCCAGCAGACCCACCTCTCCCACCTCAGCTGGTGAGTGCATCTGGCACTAGTGCCCAGTCTGGACCTTCCTCCGGTGGCCCTGTGCCACCTGCAGGTGGAAGCGCTACAGGGGATGGGGCTCGTCTCCCCTCTGCAAGTGTGGCCGGAGGAGAACCACCACTCACCCTCCATAGCATCCGGACTGTGGTGCGTAGGGAGATCCGGGACTCTGTTCTTGGGCCCCTACGCCAGCTTGAGGCACAGGTGGCACAACTTACGGGCATGCCTGTTGCCCGGCCTACACAGCCCCCAGCACAGCCCCGTCCTGGGCAGTGAAGGAACAGTGGCAACTGCCCATGGGTGGGGATATCAGTTCCACTATTGCCATCTGTGTGCTCATGGGCTCTGGATATCCAAACATCTGTCCCCGTCAATTGTTTAACCACCCCACACGTGTCATACACCGCCCCTGTATGCATCTTGTTTGTCTTGTCTGTTGACCTACCCAACCTACCTCCCCAGCTATACCGACATCCTTCACCTGACATACCACTCTCACCTGAAAAAAAAAAAAAAAAAAAAAAAAAAAAAAAGGGCAATCTGTACCCACAAAAAAATTACGGCCCATACATAGCTGCCCATTCCGCACACATGTCTGCTGGACATGGAAACTATCAATTACAATTGGCTGTACAACAAGTATTATTGTTGTCCTGACACCTCTCTCAGGGGTGGAAGGTTTCAAATGTCACACCAAATTACATACATATGCACAGCTGTTGCTGATGAAGAAATGGGCTGCTATGGGCCTTATCTACATCCCTCCTGCAAACCCCAAGCTTGTTTCCCTACTGTCTTACCCTCTTTGTGACCCCTTTTTCACCACTTTCCTGTCTCCCCATTTTCATTTCTTTCAAAGAAAATAGCGCAGGTGTGCGCCTGAGTAAGCACTGTTAAGCGGTTGTAAGCAGGTGTGCGTGGACCTGAACGCCAGTGCGCATGCGGGAGCTCCACGCAAACCAGCACTAACCCAGTTACAACTGCTTAAAAGTGCCTTAGTCACTCTGATTGACAGGTCCTGTAGTCAGTTCAAAAGCAAAATAAAATCCCACTGTCAGTCCCGAACCCAGGACCTTGGAAACAGTAGTCTGCATGATCTACTACTAAGCCATGACTCTTATGCAAGAACATTGTGCTAAAATAAATATATCATGTAATAGTAGGAATGAATGTAAAGGGAATATAGGATGTGTAGTACACAAAGCATGTCATTTAGAATTACTGTCAAAACTAGTGGATTTCCATAATAGTAGTGTGTGAACAGAAACAGCCATGCTAGTTGGTAGCTAGTATGTAATAATGTCAGTTAATGTACACATATAAATGTATGTATATTTACATATATATATATATATATATATATATATATATATATATATATATATATATATATATATATAGTTGTAGGTGTCATTGTGCATACACACGTACTACAGGAAACAGGAGAGAGGAATGGGGAAATGTAAATCTACAACACAGCCTGAATCATGAGAGAGATACTAACCTTTAGACTCACAGAACAGTGTCCACAGCATACCAGCATGGTCCCTGCCATTACAATCTGAAAGGGCAACGCCTATCTCACATACCCTTTTATAGCACTGTCCTGAAATCACAGTGTGAACTGCAATCAGTACACAACTGGCTGCATGCAATTAGCAAATGCTGGCTTACAATTGGTGCAGAGGCCATCACATGGACTTATGCAGATACCTACAAAAGCATCCTGTACTCACACTCCACACATGCAATACTTTCATTGCATTGTCTGGAGGCAGACAGAGAGAGAGAGAGAGAGAGAGAGAGAGAGAGACAGAGACAGAGACAGAGAGTGAGAGAAAAAAAACACAAACAACAACACACGGTACACACACTGAGTCTAAGCTGTCAGCAGTGACAGTAGCAAGCCATGTCAGCAGCAGCAGGAAGCAGTAGTAGCGGTAACACAACCAGCTGCGGCAAACACAGGTAATGTAAAGTAGCAGGTTAATAGTCTGCATACTGTGAACCCTCCATATGTGTCATAGGTCTGTATCTATAGGTATGTCCATGTGATATGTTGTGTGCACATAGTTCCACCAAAAGGGGATGATTATACATTACATGTCAGTCAGTGTTAGGCCATGATCCTGGCAGCAGTTTTCTGTTGCAGTGAGGCCCATCTGTGGGATGTGTGTGTCAGTTGGTGTAACGACTATGGCGCTTAGTTAGCAGTCATCTGGGAACTTTGTCATCCACAACCCGCACATGTTCGCTTTTACATCTGAGAAATAAATGCCAAACAAGAGGGGTCCTAGGACAGAGGCCTATGGGATACCATATGTGACTGGCATTGAGTCTGACATGGCTCCTACAATATCGATATTATGGATTCTGTATGTCAACCAGTGTGCAACCCATCATGTGACATATGTAGTAACATGTAAGCTAATGAGCTTGTCTATGATGCCTGAGTGGAGTATTGTGTTGAAGACCTTAGGCAAGTCCAGGTAGGCTGTATGGATTGCGTTGCCCTCATCAGTGGCTGTAGTGACTGTTTTGAAAGGTCAACCAGGTTCAAAAGGCAGGATCAGCCCATCACAAAGGTAAACTGGCCGGGAACAAGTGTCTGCAGGTACCCAATATCGCTGTATATGTGTCCCATACTGAATAATTCCATAGCTTAGCAGACCAGGCCGGTTAAGCTTATGGTGCGGTAGTTCCCAGGGTCAGTAGAGGTGCCTCCTTAGTGGAGTGGGACCACTGTTGCTGTATGCCAGTGTTCAGGTACATAACCTGTAGTATGGCCAAGGTTAAATATCAGTCTTATATGCGGTTATATGTCCTCTTGGAGTTCACGTAGCACACATCCAGGGATACCATCAGGTCACATTGATGCTGTGTGTTCTGCTTTGCTGTGGGCGGCCCTCACCTGGACATGTGAGATGATAGGGAGGTTACATTCAGCTGTGATAAGTATTTCTACTTGTGGGGGAGAAGGAGGGGGGATACGTGCACCGAACCTGTCTGCAAGAATGTTGCCAATATCTGTGTGTTCGGTGAATGTTAAGTAGGTGTGTATTAACTCAGAGCCTATCTGAGGCGTTTGGTCCATATGTGTAACATAACTGAAGAAGGCCTTGTGGTTATCTATAGTGTTCGTGGCCATTTCCCTCCCATAGTAGGCCGTGGATGTTGTTATGAGAGACCGTAGCTTATTACCAGTGCTGACCACAGATGCCTTCCCTTAATGTGAATCTGCTGTGTCCTGCAGTAGCCTCCTTCTATTGTTATACAATCTGCCTTTGGCTGGGGTCCACCGGACAGGATGCCTAACCTTTGTGCATAGGGTCTGGGTTAGAAATGTGTGTGCATGTTCCATGCAATCTTTGGGATGTCTGTGGGAAGCATTTGCAAAGGGGTCAGCAGTGTGGGTTGTGGCTTCCACTGGCCCAGTGGGCTGCATGGATACCATCTCAGTTCTAACAAGTGAATAACTGTCTAATCACATACATATCAAAGTAGTCTACTGTGCTGGTGGTGGTGGTGGGATATGTATATCCAGGCCGAGTAACTTGTGCCAGATCACACTAGTGGATGGCGTTCCACATACAGTACCTTGGTATGAACCCCCAGAGTGAGGTTGTGCATTGGACCTGTCGCAGTGTGCTGACCGATGGGGCATGCTACTATGTTGTATGGAATGTGGAAGGTATTGTTGCACAGGTGTTGGCTGAGCACTGATATCTGGCCATGTACTTGTGTATCCACCAAGAGACACACACATGCTACATATGGGAGTAGTGGTATATCACTACAGTTGAATATCATGTATAGTATTTGTGCCATATATTGCTGACATAGTCTGCTGATATCCTGTTTGTGTTCTCTTCCAGGGAGATGGCGCATCAGCATAATCCTGCCTACTCTGCAGCAGAAGATGAGGAGATACACCAAAGCCTGGTGCGGGATTATGACATACTGTTTTCCCGCACCAGCCGGAATCAGCAGGAGAGGGCTGCACTGTGGCAAGACCTTGTCCGTAGGGTAAATGGCATTGGCATGCATAATAGGACATATGAGCAGGTACGACATCACTGCAGTGATTTAATCAGAAATGTCCATCAGCGTGCGTTGGATATCCACAGGCAACAGGTTGCCACAGGAGGTGGGGTGGCCACACATCCCCCCCCTCACCAGACTGGAGGGGCTACTCCTAAGTGTTGAGGCTCCAGCCCCAGAACAGCAACAGCAATACACCTGCATCATGATGGAGGCTGGATCCACACAGCAGCACAACATGGAGCATGCAGGTAATATGCCATATGTACACTTGACTGTTCTGTACACTGTTAGTTTATGCATGTGTAAGGTGTATCCATGGTATGTAGTTGTCAACATAGTATGTAATTGTGCAGGTGTGATATTGGCAATATCAGCAGCTGACGTGTGAAAGGCAACTGGTGTACTACTGCACTGTATCATATGCAGTATCAATGGCACAGTTGTGCCCACTGACATTAATTTCCTCATTTCTGCAGGTCCCTCCAGTGTTACAGCAAGGCAGGCCATCCATGCTGGTGAGTGTGTTTAACAATACCTATAATAGTCCATATAGTGCTAGTAATACTAGTGTAACTCAGTAGTGCTCTGTGTGTATACTGCGGGGTGTGCATGTGTGCATGTGTGCCTGTGTCCACGTGTGCATGTGTGCATGTGTGTATGTGTGCCTGTGTCCACGTGTGCATGTGTGCATGTGTGCCTGTGTCCACGTGTGCATGTGTGCATGTGTGCATGTGTCCACGTGTACATGTGTGTATGTGTGCATGTGTGCATGTGTACACGTGTTCACATGTGCACATGTCCATGTGTGCATGTGTGCATGTGTGTAAGTGTGCATGTGTGCACGTGTGCATGTGTGCATGTGTGCATGCGTGCCTGTGTCCATGTGTGCATGTGTGCATGTGTGCATGTTTGCATGTGTGCATGTGTCCACGTGTGCATAAGTGCATCACTGGTAACATTGTGTGGACACTGTAAACTGTGTTTCCTGTCTTCCTCCCACAGGTTCTGGGGCTGCTCTGGTGTCCTGCAGCAGGGAACCTGAATCTGGTGCCACAGGTACTGGTAATGATGATATCTGTGTAATGGCACAGGAAGGTGTGTCAGGGTCCACCATTGGTCAGCCAATTGACAGTACACAGCTGTCAACTCCATCATTGCGCACAGTCATCCTGCCAGTACATCCTATGTCACCATTGTCCCTAGGTGATGGACAGGATACAGTGGGCATTGACCAGGGTAATGTGGTATCTGTGGCACATGCTTCCCCACACAGCAGCCATGGGCAGGGTCCTGCGATGGTACCACACAGACAGTTGCCCATGGGTTCTCGTGGGAGCATCCGTGGGCGTACTGCCTCTGGCAGATGTGCCCAAAGAGGTCTGTCAACCTCAGCTATGTTTTGGGCTGTCATGCAGGCACAGTTGCGTATGGAAAGGTACACCAGACAGGGTCTGAGGGAGCTGAGAGCATGTCACACAGCCATGACTGACAGTATGCGTGACATCGCGGATGCTATCCGTAATTTCACCAATGTCATAGACAGACGTTGTGGGGACATATTGCAGCAGTTCCACAACCACATGTCCATGAGCCAGGGCAATGGTGGGTGGTTGTGGTGTCGACGTGGCCATATGCCAGCAACAGCAGCAGCTGGCAGTCGGCGCGGACGACAACAGGCCTGCGCACGCCCCCATAGTGCCAGCAGCAGCCCCAGCAATGCTGGGTCTGTGCTGTCATTGGAACGCCCCAGGAGACCACATGTACATGGCTCTGGACAGGCCCAACAGGGACCTGTGTCCAGTCAACACACTCCCGCTTCTGATGACAGTATCCAGTCTGAATGTCTAAATGCGAGATAACAAAATATTAAAAAATGCCAGATGTGCCTATAGCTGAGCTACAGTTTAACAAGGTGAGTGCATCTGCCCGTAGGTGAGCAGTGGTTTAACAGATGTAAAACGAGTGCCCAAAGGTGAGCAGTGTTTTAACAGGTGCAAAATGAGTGCCCATAGGTGAGCAGTGGTTCAACAGGTGCAAAATGAGTGCCCGTAGGTGAGCAGTGGTTTAACATGCTGAAATTGTGTGCCCCTAGCTGAGCTGAGCGTAATATGTGTGCTGACAGCCAAATGACGGGTAAACCAGCGTAACCAGTTTGCGCAGAGCTGCGCACCGTGCCAACAAGCCAACCGACGGGCAACGTTGAGCAAGCCGTATCAAAACTGCCTTTACACAGACACACCCCTCAGCCTGACTAGACAGTCATAAAAAATAAAAGGCAGTGGCCAGGTTCGAACCCAGGATACTATGCACCATAGTCAAGGTACTGAACCACTAAGCCATGACAGTAGTACCTATAAATGCAGTAATAGCAACTTTATAGGAATGAATACAAAGTGGAGCATGACAAAGCAGGTTTTGTGAAGTTGATACAATACCAAAATGGCCAATCACAGATATGTGCGGGAAAAATGGCATATATAAGCCCCATAGGCGGGAATACACAGCATAAACAATTGTAGAACTGACTTGCAGCCAGAATATCAGCAGTAGGTGAGGGTAGTTGCTTTCGAGCACAGAGGTGGGGCATTGAGGAGTCCAGATACATGGTCTGGCTCCTAGTCCACAATCATGAGGCCCAACTCATGCAGGGCCAGGTCCTGTGGGGAGCATATAGGGCTGAGGCGTGGGACCAGTTGGCTCATGATCTCACCAGTGCCACAGGGATTCCAAAGACTGGTGAGCAGGTTCGTCACCCCCATGCGGACTTGAAGAGATGCAAGCAGGACCAATTGAACCTTTGGATCCAGGAGGCCCGGCAAATGCCCAACGCCCCACTACTGAGTAAGTTACATTTAATTATGTATGTAAGAAATTAAACTAGCTGATATTATGGAGATGTGTATTCCAATACTACTTCATTTATATTACAGCTGCAGGTGTCCGTTCTGTGAACCGCAGAGCCTATGGCGATAGGCTGGTGCGGTTGCACCACCAGGCAGGTCAGTAATCCTCTCCAAGTAGGTACACAATCCTCTCCCAGTAACTGTAAAGAAATATAAAAGTATGACAGTTAGCAAAAGAGTGCAGTGTAGTCACTAAGTAAAAGAATGTGCAAGTAACAGTGTAAGAGTGTTTGCAAGTATTGCTTGATTACAAAAGTGTGTTGCAGTCTGTAATCCACACAGAAAATGAAAATGTCTGAAATAAAGTCTGAAATAAAGATGCCCCACTTGTAATATAATAGTACACAACCTGCAGCAGGCTGAAAAGTACAGCTGCAGAAGATGAGCAAATCGCATGTGTGAAATATACCACTGTTGAAATACTGAAACATGACAGAAGTGAGACTGCTGGAAAGGATTGTAATAACTACAGGTAAAACATGTCAATAAAGCCTAGAAGTAAGTACCATCCTGAATAGTAAAATGAAAACAAGTGAGAGAGTGTGAGAAAGAGTTATGAATCCACCAATAAAGTAGTAATAACCCCTGAATAAAGTATACTGCAGTCAGTACAGAATGAAATGAATGTGAGAAGCAAAACCAAACAGCGAAATTTGTTCAAAGTGTTGCTGCAGCTGGAATGTGTATCCCAAAATCTGGATATGTTGCTCTCAGTCTGCAATATGCAGATAGTATGATTGTCTGACATACCAAACATCCACAGTTGTCTATAGCTATATAAAGCAAATGTAGCAGGATGATGTAGCTGAACAAAGGCAGATATGAATGTGTATGAAGAGCAATAAATGTATATTGATGTAGCAGTAACAGTCCTATCACCAAATTGAAGTAGTTATCATATAGGAAACTGTAGTTAGAACAGCAGTGTGTATATATGTGCAGCTATTAGAAATGTACAGCATATGCATTGGTATTCGAAGGTGTTAATATTATTTTCTTCACCGGACCCTATAACCACATATAACCCATTCCACGTGAAAATGGTATGTGCAATCACAATTAACACCCCCTGGACATTTGTCCTGTTGGGTCATAAATATTTGCATGTCCGTTGATGCATCTGCCCAGTTCATACATCCAAACCTGATGGCCTGTTGCCATCAATCAACCCTGCATGCTTTTGGACTGTATATTGCTGTTCAAATTATACATGTGTTATGCTCGCTGTTCAATGGTGTGAATATCTGGGTGTTTGGTTAATGGGAATACTAATGCATGCTGTTACAACTAATTGCGAATGGTATTATATGTTACCAACCCAAACTGTCATGACATAATGCAAAACATAGGATGACAGGGAAGGCGGGTTCCAGCAGACCCACCTCTCCCACCTCAGCTGGCGAGTGCACCTGGCACTAGTGCCCAGTCTGGACTCTCCTCCGGTGGCCCTGTGCCACCTGTGGGTGGAAGCACTGCAGGGGATGGGGCTCGTCCCCCGTCTGCAAGTGTGGCCAAAGGAGAACCACCACTCACCCTCTGTAGCGTCCTGACTGTGGTGCGTAGGGAGATCTGGGAATCTGTTCTTGGGCCCCTACGCCAGCTTGAGGCACAGGTGGCACAACTTACGGGCATGCCTGTTGCCCAGCCTACACAGCCCCCAGCACAGCCCCGTCCTGGGCAGTGAAGGAACAGTGGCAACTGCGCATGGGTAGGGATATAAGTTCCACTGTTGCCATCTGTGGGCTCATGGGCTCTGGATATCGAAACATCCATCCCCGTCTATTGTGTAACCCCCCCACATGTGTCATACACCACCCCTGTATGCGTCTTGTTTGTTTTGTCTGTTGACCTACCCAACCTACCTCCCCAGCTATACCGACTTCCTTCACCTGACATACCACTCTCACCTGAAAAAAAAAAAAGAAAAAAAAAGGGCACTCTGTACCCACAAAAAAAATATGCCCCATACATAGCTGCCCATTCCGCACACATGTCTGCTGGACATGGAAACTATCAATTACAATTGGCTGTACAACAAGTATTATTGTTGTCCTGACACCTCTCTCAAGGGTGGAAGGTTTCAAATGTCACACCAAATTACATACATATGCACAGCTGTTGCTGATGAAGAAATGGGCAGCTATGGGCCTTATCTACATTCCCTCCTGCAAATCCCAAGCTTGTTTCCCTACTGTCTTACCCTCTTTGTGACCCCTTTTTCACCACTTTCCTGTCTCCCCATTTTCATTTCTTTCAAAGAAAATAGCATGGGTGTGCGCCAGAGTAAGCACTGTTAAGCGGTTGTAAGCGGAGCTGAACGCCAGTGCGCATGCGGGAGCTCCACACAAACCAGCACTAACCCGGTTACAACTGCTTAAAAGTGCCTTAGTCACTCTGATTGACAGGTCCTGTAGTCAGTTCAAAAGCAAAATAAAATCCCACTGTCAGTCCCGAACCCAGGACCTTGGAAACAGTAGTCTGCATCACCTACCACTAAGCCATGACTCATATACAAGAACATTGTGCTAAAATAAATATATCATGTAATAGTAGGAATGAATGTAAAGGGAATATAGGATGTGTAGTACACAAAGCATGTCATTTAGAATTACTGTCAAAACTAGTGGATTGCCATAATAGTAGTGTGTGAACAGAAACAGCCATGCTAGTTGGTAGCTAGTAGGTAATAATGTCAGTTAATGTACACATATAAATGTATGTATATTTACATATATATATATATATATATATATATATATATATATATATATATATAGTTGTAGGTGTCATTGTGCATACACACTTACTACAGGAAACAGGTGAGAGGAATGGGGAAATGTGAATCTACAACGCAGCCTGAATCATGAGAGAGATACTAACCTTTATACTCACAGAACAGTGTCCACAGCATACCAGCATGGTCCCCGCCCTTACAATCTGAAAGGGCAACGCCTTTCTCACATACCCTTTTATAGCACTGTCCTGAAATCACAGTGAGAACTGCAATCAGTACACAACTGGTTGCATGCAATTAGCAAATGCTGGCTTACAGGTTGTGCAGAGGCCATCACATGGACTTATGCAGATACCTACAAAAGCATCCTGTACTCACACTCCACACATGCAATACGTTCATTGCACTGTCTGGTGGCAGACAGAGAGAGAGAGAGACAGACAGAGACAGAGACAGAGAGTGAGAGAAAAAAAAAACACAAACAACAGCACACGGTACACACACTGAGTCTAAGCTGTCAGCAGTGACAGTAGCAAGCCGTGTCAGCAGCAGCAGGAAGCAGTAGTAGCAGTAACACAACCAGCTGCGGCAAACACAGGTAATGTAAAGTAGCAGGTTAATAGTCTGCATACTGTGAACCCTCCATATGTGTCATAGGTCTGTATCTATAGGTATGTCCATGTGATATGTTGTGTGCACGTAGTTCCACCAAAAGGAGATGACTATACATTACATGTCAGTCAGTGTTAGGCCATGATCCTGGCAGCAGTTTTCTGTTGCAGTGAGGCCCGTCTGTAGGATGTGTGTGTCAGCTGGTGTAACGACTATGGCGCTTAGTTAGCAGTTGTCTGGGAACTTTGTCATCCACAACCCGCACATGTTCGCTTTTACATCTGAGAAATAAATGCCAAACAAGAGGGGTCCTAGGACAGAGGCCTGTGGGATACCACATGTGACTGGCATTGAGTCTGACATGGCTCGATGCCTGAGTGGAGTACTGTGTTGAAGGCCTTAGGCAAGTCCAGGTAGGCTGTATGGATTGCGTTGCCTCATCAATGGCTGTAGTGACTGTTTTGAAAGGTCAACCAGGTTCAAAAGGCAGGATCAGCCCATCACAAAGGCAAACTTGCCGGGAAGAAGTGTCTGCAGGTACCCAATATTGCTGTATATGTGTCCCATACTGAATAATTCCATAGCTTAGCAGACCAGGCCGGTTAAGCTTATGGTGCGGTAGTTCCCAGGGTCAGTAGAGGTGCCTCCTTAGTGGAGTGGGACCACTGTTGCTGTATGCCAGTGTTCAGGTACATATCCTGTAGTATGACCAAGGTTAAATATCAGTCTTATATGCAGTTGTATGTCCTCTTGGAGTTCACGTAGCACACATCCAGGGATACCATCAGGTCACATTGATGCTGTGTGTTCTGCTTTGCTGAGGGCGACCCTCACCTGGACATGTGAGATGATAGGGAGGTTACATTCAGCTGTGATAAGTATTTCTACTTGTGGGGGAGAAGGAAGGCGGATCGTGCACGAACCTGTCTGCAAGAATGTTGCCAATATCTGTGTGTTCGGTGAATGTTAAGTAGGTGTGTATTAACTCAGAGCATATCTGAGGCATTTGGTCCATATGTGTAACATAACTGAAGAAGGCCTTGTGGTTATCTATAGTGTTCATGGCCATTTCCCTCCCATAGTAGGCCGTGGATGTTGTTATGAGAGACCGTAGCTTATTACCAGTGCTGACCACAGAAGCCTTCCCTTAATGTGAATCTGCTCTGTCCTGCAGTAGCCTCCTTCTATTGTTATACAATCTGCCTTTGGCTGGGGTCCACCAGACAGGATGCCTAACCTTTGTGCATAGGGTCTGGGTTAGAAATGTGTGTGCATGTTCCATGCAATCTTTGGGATGTCCGTGGGAAGCATTCGCAAATGGGTCAGCAGTGTGGGTTGTGGCTTCCACTGGCCCAGTGGGCTGCATGGATACCATCTCAGTCCTAACAAGTGAATAACTGTCTAATCACATACATATCAAAGTAGTCTACTGTGCTGGTGGTGGTGGTGGGATATGTATATCCAGGCCGAGTAACTTGTGTCCAGATCACACTAGTGGATGGCATTCCACATACAGTACCTTGGTATGAACCCCCAGAGTGAAGTTGTGCATTGGACCTGTCGCAGTGTGCTGAACGATGGGGCATGCTACTATGTTGTATGGAATGTGGCAGGTAGTAGTATATCACTACAGTTGAGTATCATGTATAGTATGTGTGCCATATATTGCTGACATAGTCTGCTGATATCCTGTTTGTTTTCTCTTCCAGGGAGTTGGCGCGTCAGCGTAATCCCACCTACTCTGCAGCAGAAGATGAGGAGATACACCAGAGCCTGGTGCGGGATTATGACATACTGTTTTCCCGCACCAGCCAGAGTCAGCAGGAGAGGGTTGCACTGTGGCAACACCTTGCCCATAAGGTAAATGACATTGGCATGCATAATAGGACATATGAGCAGGTATGACATCACTGCAGTGATTTAATCAGAAATGTCCGTCAGCGTGCGTCGGATATCCACAGGCAACAGGTTGCCACAGGAGGTGGGGTGGCCACACATCCCCCCCTCACCAGACTGGAGGGGCTACTCGTAAGTGTTGTGGCTCCAGCCCCGGAACAGCAACAGCAATACACCTGCATCATGATGAAGGCTGGATCCACACAGCAGCACGACATGGAGCGTGCAGGTAATATGCCATATGTACACTTGACTGTTCTGTACACTGTTAGTTTATGCATGTGTAAAGTGTATCCATGGTATGTAGCTGTCAACATAGTATGTAATTGTGCAGGTGTGATATTGGCAATATCAGCAGCTTACGTGTGAAAGGCAACTGGTGTACTACTGCACTGTATCATATGCAGTATCAATGGCACAGCTGTGCCCACTGACATTAATCTCCTCATTTCTGCAGGTCCCTCCGGTGTTACAGCAAGG
Source organism: Protopterus annectens (assembly GCF_019279795.1). Classification (NCBI taxonomy): domain Eukaryota; kingdom Metazoa; phylum Chordata; order Ceratodontiformes; family Protopteridae; genus Protopterus; species Protopterus annectens. The sequence continues at coordinate 442,155,777 of NC_056725.1, read as the reverse complement.
CAGGCCATCCATGCTGGTGAGTGTGTTTAACAATACCTATAATAGTCCTGATAGTGCTAGTAATACTAGTGTAACTCAGTAGTGCTCTGTGTGTATACTGCGGGGTGTGCATGTGTGCATGTGTGCCTGTGTCCACGTGTGCATGTGTGCCTGTGTCCACATGTGCATGTGTGCATGTGTACACATGTCCACATGTGCACGTGTCCACATGTACACGTGTGCATGTCTGCATGTGTGCATGTGTGCAAGTGTGTATGTGTGCATGGGTGCACGTGTGCATGTGTGCATGTGTGCCTGTGTCCATGTGTGCATGTGTGCATGTGTGCATGTGTCCACGTGTGCATGTGTGCATGTGTGCATAAGTGCCTCACTGGTAACATTGTGTGGACACTGTAAACTGTGTTTCCTGTCTTCCTCCCACAGGTTCTGGTGCTGCTCTGGTGTCCTGCAACAGGGAACCTGAATCTGGTGCCACAGGTACTGGTAATGATGATATCTGTGTAATGGCACAGGAAGGTGTGTCAGGGTCTGCCATTGGTCAGCCAATTGACAGTACACAGCTGTCAACCCCATCATTGCACACAGTCATCCTGCCAGTACATCCTATGTCACCATTGTCCCTAGGTGATGGACAGGATACAGTGGGCATTGACCAGGGTAATGTGGTATCTGTGGCACATGCTTCCCCACACAGCAGCCATGGGCAGGGTCCTGCGATGGTTCCACACAGACAGTTGCCCATGGGTTCTCGTGGGAGCATCCGTGGGCATACTGCCTCTGGCAGACGTGCCCAAAGAGGTCTGTCAACCTCAGCTATGTTTCGCGCTGTCATGCAGGCACAGTCGCGTATGGAAAGGTACACCAGACAGGGTCTGAGGGAGCTGAGAGCATGTCACACAGCCACGACTGACAGTATGAGTGACATCGCGGATGCTATCCGTAATTTCACCAATGTCATAGACAGATGTTGTGGGGACATATTACAGCAGTTCCACAACCACATGTCCATGAGCCAGGGCAATGGTGGGCAGTTGTGGCATCGACGTGGCCATATGCCAAGCAGCTGACAGTCGGCGCAGATGACACCAGGCCCGCGCACGCCCCCATAGTGCCAGCAGCAGCCCCAGCAATGCTGGGTCTGTGCTGTCATTGGAACGCCCCAGGAGACCACATGTACGTGGCTCTGGACAGTCCCAACAGGGACCTGTGTCCAGTCAACACACTCCCACTTCTGATGACAGAACCCAGTCTGGCTTAGTACCGGATACGGTCCGTAGCACCCCTGCCAGGCACAGGTACCATGTCCGTGCCCACAGACACTGATCTGTATGACCTGCCAGGTGCAGTCTGTGGCTGGCCACAAACCCCTGTATATGCAGCCATGAGGTGGAACTGTGTGTGTGCATACACACATGCAAAATGTTAACACCTAGGGCTACCACATACACGCGCACACTGCACCAACAGTGCCCCACCCTGTACTGCTGTCCCTCACCAACACACATACACACACATGTCAATTGGTGGTATCAGTGGCAGACTCAGGCATACTTAATTCACATCCTGTGCATATGATGAAACTGTGCCACCTCCTGCAATCTCCAACATCAGTGCAGGAACAGGTAAACATGTTGCTGATGCACAGGGTGACTACATAGAAGTGTATTAGTAGTATCATGTTGGTAACAGTACAGTGTGCTGATATGACTGTGTGTATATCCCAGCATGCCTGACGCAGTAACCGTATGACTCTCCTGAATTGTTATCTGCACCCATAGTACGTACCAAAGTGTAACAGCTGCACATTATTGCATACTGGTGTTAAGGATGTCATCAGATAGCCACATACATGGGTAGCACAGGGGGGAAGCTAATGCAAGTAGTGATACGCAATGATGGACATGTACAGTAATGGTGGCAAGTTGCCCACAACGACTATGCAATGTGGATGTTTGTGCATGTTGATATGTGTGCAGTACCAATGTAATTCAAATCACAATTAACTATTACATAATATCAGTTCTACCATGGGCATCTGCGCTGTGCATTCCTGGGTACATGTTGATAGTGCCTACATATTTGCACTGTTTCCTACTGTTAGTGTTACCCCTTCTTTGTTGTACAATGGACTACTTCCAGCCCTGCTTACTGTAGCTTTGTTTGCATGCATGTTCGCTTGGGGTTCCCTGGAACACTGCTTCCACATGCAATGCAGAGTTACAGTGCTTCTGTGGACTCCTAGTGACATCTGCATAGTGTATAATATGTATGTCAAGTTTACACATGACAGAACTTCACTGTCTGTCCTGTTCGCATGTATGTTGCTTGTGACACATTGCACATGTCTTACCTGGCATTTACCCACGTGTGCAGTCATATATGCCAGTGCTATGAAACAGTAGCAGTACACCCACACATACACACCTTCAGTATGTTGTTCCCCATTGGCCCTATGTGTTGGTAATCACCATGGCAATCACACTACTAGGGTAGTATGTGCAAAGGTAACCTGTGAATCACCTCTATGGTCCAGTTGTGGTTTATGTGAGTCATGTGGCAATGTCACAGCTGCCACATGTATGCAGTCAACCATCACCCCTGGCCAGGAATGTACAACACATGTGTGGGATGCCACCACATAGCCAATCTGGGGACTGAGCACTCTGAACCCAGTAATGCCATACCCTGTCAGGTGGCATGACATACTACAGTGACTACAATACCAGTCAGACATAGACCCGCACTGACAGCAATCTGAACACACTGGGGCATACTTGGAGACTCAGAATAGCATCCTGCCTGAGCATCACACACCTCCGCAGCTGGCACATAGGCATATGTTATGTCAGAACAGAGCACATGTCACACATGGCACACACATCCCGTGTGCCACACACTCACAGCCTGTGGGGCTACATAACACACCTGCTACAGATGTGTCAGGTACCTCTCTTGGCCGCTGCAGTGGGGTCCCGCTCAACAGGCTGTACATGGTGAAGGTCACAGTGATATGCCTGTGGGGCACTATGGTCCACCACAAAACACATGCATACAGGTCAGTCAGAGGCATGGAAACATATGACTCAGTCATTGACCATGCCACTGTGGATGACCTGAGACATACCTCCCTGGACTACATGATAGGGAACATAGAAGGGATCTCTCAGCATGTGGCACGGGCCAGTATGAGCCTGATCTTGGTTGCCATCATACCCTCACCAGGTAAGCTACCACTATATGTAGGAAGGGTGTTCTATGTCTACATTCTGCTCAATCTCCAATGTCATTCATAGGGTATCCACTGGCTGTCAACGCATGCTTACATGCTAGGGAAGCCACAATGATTTGCGAGGGGCAGCTTGCACGTGACACCCATGGGCCAATGTATATTGGCGAAGCCCCTTGATACACACATACTGCCTTATGCTGCAGGACACAGATTACATAGCCACCTCTGTGGGTATCACACAGGATAGGACACTAACAGTGATGCTACACAACACCAGCAGTGTACACCGCAAGATGCATGCACTGGACACTGTCCTCAGCATGGTGAACTGCAATGTCTGTGCAGTACCAGAGTCCTGATTCATGGCTCACAGGTGCAACCCATCACTGCCAGGTTATACCTCATACCATGCCTGTCATCCCCTACATATGTAACACACATGGACAGGGGGGTGGTATCCCAAGGCACCACAGATACACACACCTCCAGGTTGTTGGCACAGCACAAAGCATCAGGGCCTATTCATGTGCAGCTAACAGTGTGTCGGACTGCCATCTGGTTCATAGCCTGGCACACACAACCCTCCCATATACAGGAAACCCACCTATCCTCCATAACAACACTGGCAATATGACAGTCTCAAGAACTGTCTTTATATGGCTGGTCTGCATCCAGCCAAACATTGTGCGTGAGCATTACTGTAGCTACAACACACTAGTTGAAGGGTTCCCAGCATGTGGTCACTGAATTGCAGTGGAATAACATGTTACCACTCCCACAACAGGTGGGAACATGCAGCACCTGTACATCAACTACATGTAGACTATATGGCCCAGACCAGATGTGTATCCCCTGCTGTAGGTATTTTACCATATACACCCACACTGTATAGACACATACCACGTGCGGCCCCTGCACAGTAAGACACAGTCATATTGTTATGCATTGCAAATACCATTTATCCACTCGAGGCACGTGTCAGACATGGTAACTACTGCAGGTCACAGGTATTTATGTGTATGTGTCACACACATGCATCATGTGTGCATTGCCATTGCTGGTTTAGGCAATGGCATGCATTGTTATGCACAAAGACCCACACAAGGTCATAATGTGTGACACAACCACACGTGGCAGTTGTGGGTTACCAAAACATACCTATTTGTACTCTGACAATGGTAATAGACCCAGTAGCAGAGCGCACTATTGGCATTACTGGCCAACTAGCCCTGTTTGGCTGTGCTGATAGTGTGGTGACATCCCCTGTGTTTACTGGGGGAATATGCAGCATCTGGTGTATTGTAGTATTTGCCAAAAGGATCTGTTCTGTCACACTTGCATTTACATACACCCTACTACCCCACACACACACTTGCCATTGGCAGGATTCATACCCCTATCTAACTATTTCACGACATGTGAGAGAGACGCATTAGCGAAGCACACTATTCGGATTACTAGGAGGTTCCTCTTCTCTGGCTGTACTAATAGGGTGCTGACATCATCAGTGTTTGGAAAGGGTAATGTGCATCATGTAGTGTGATCTCCTGATTGCCAAAACTAACATGTTTTTCATACAGAATTGCACACACACAAACTCCTCACATCCAAACACACACACACACACTTCCCATTTGCAGGTTTCAAACCCCTATCTAACTATATTATGACACTTGAGAGAGATGCTTTAGCAGAGTGCATTATTTGGATTACTGGGAGGTGTCTCTTCTCCAGCTGTATGTATAGGGTGCTGACATCATCAGTGTTTGGAAATGGTAATGTGCATCATGTAGTGTGATCTCCTGATTGCAGAAAAGCACATGTCTTTCATACAGAATTGCACACACACAAACTCCCCACATCCAAACACACACACTTGCCATTTGCAGGTTTCAAATTCCAACCTAACTATGTTATGACACTTGAGAGAGACGCATTAGCAGAGTGCGCTACTCGAATTACTGGGAGATTTCCCTTCTCCTGCTGTACTTATAGGGTGCTGACAACATCCGTGCTTAGACAGGGGAATGTGCATACTGTAGAGTGCTTTCACAGTTGCCAAAAGGGACATCTCCCTCACACAGACTTGCACACACACGAACCACCTTCCACACACACGGGGCAGTTGCAGGATTCAAACCCCGATCTAACTATGTTATGACACTAGTGATAGACACATTAGCAGAGTGCGCTATTCAAATTACTGGGAGGTTTTTCTTCTCCTGCAGTACTTATAGGGTGCTGACATCATCCGTGCTTAGATAGGGGAATGTGCATCCTGTAGAGTGCTTTCACAGTTGCCAAAAGGGACATCTCTCTCACACAGACTTGCACACACACTAACCCCCCTCCACACACACTGGGCAGTTGCAGGATTTAAACCCCTACCTAATTATGTTATGACACTCATGACAGATGCATTAGCAGAGCGCACTATTCAAATTACTGGGAGGTTTTACTTGTCCTGCTGTACTTATAGGGTGCTGACATCATCCGTGCTTAGATAGGGGAAAGTGCATCCTGTAGAGTGCTTTCACAGTTGCCAAAAGGGACATCCTCCTCATGCAGACTTGCACACACACTAACCCCCCTCTACACACACTTGACAGTTGCAGGATTCAACCCCCTACCTAACTATGCTATGACACTCATGACAGACACATTAGCAGAGCATGCTATTTGAATTACTGGGAGGTTTGCCTTCTCCTGCTGTACTTATAGGGTGCTGACATCATCCGTGCTTAGATAGGGGAATGTGCATCCTGTAGAGTGCTTTCACAGTTGCCAAAAGGGACATCTCTCTCACACAGACTTGCACACACACTAACCCCCCTCCACACACACTGGGCAGTTGCAGGATTCAAACCCCTATCTAACTATGTTATGACACTCGTGACAGACGCATTAGCAAAGCACACTATTCGAATTAATGGGACGTTTCCCTTCTCCTGCTGTACTTATAGGGTGCTGACATCATCCGTGCTTAGATAGGGGAATGTGCATCCTGTAGAGTGCTTTCACAGTTGCCAAAAGGGACATGTTCCTCACACAGACTTGCACACACATCAACCCCGCTCACCCACACACACACACACACACTGAGCAATTGCATGGTTCGTACTCCTACCTACCTATATTATGACACTTGAGGGAGACGCATTAGCAGAGCGCGCTAACCGAATTACTGGCCATATGGTCTGCACCTGCAGTATTTATAGGGTGCTGACATCTTTATTTCTACAGAGGTATGTACATCTAGTACTACCTGTCAGGTGGGGGATAGCATATATATGCATTTGCAGCCACCTACGTCAGGGTCAGATATGCACATCGCACTGGCAGGTTATGTTCTATACCATGCTTCGTGACCACAGGACCTGTAACACACAACACAACCAGTCCAGAACACCACTCCCACATCCAGGACACACACTTAGCTTCCCTGGGAACAGTGCCGGGGTAATGCAGGTGTTCACATACACCATTCCAGTTGTTAACATCAGGTACAGGCATATTGTGTGTGAGAACTACTCAGGCCTCTACCACTTTACCCTAGAGCCACTACAATTTGTGGGTCCATGTGCTATGGCAGAACCACACACCACAGCCACATGGGGGAATACATATTGCACCTGTCCATCTTCAACATGGGTACTCACAGTTCCACACCAGAGGTAGACCACCATTGTTGATATCTGACCATACCCACCTTTCCCTGGACATCCATATCCCATCCCCACCCCCAGGCAAGGTTGTCACTGCACACAAACTGTATTTAGCACAAGCAGACTCTACACTTGTGAAGAGTGGGGTGGACGACTTCAAAGGACACATGCTGGGGGACTATAATGGCCACTCTGCATAATCCTTGACAATTGCATTCTATGAGCATGTGTAAGGTTTGCATTGATCATGCTATCCCACATATACCAATGACTGCTCCACAACAAGACACCTGTCAGGTGTACACCAGCCATATATGAGCCATCCAACAGACAGAGTGAGCTAATACATTGCAGAGCTGTAGCCCACAGAGGGGGGACATCTGTGAACAGTTCCGGCACGACACGTCATTCCCACATAATCATCACAACACAATGTTGACAGTGGAATTGTCCAGACAATGCAGATAGGGCTCCCCTCAGTCTGTTATGGATGGCCACTTACTGTTAGAGGTCCTCAGCAACCCTCTTCCAGCACACACCAACAACATGGCTGTGGCTTAGCACATTCAAACCCTGGGATATCCACTGTGCCCCTGCTTGACAGAGGCACAGCTCACTAGCCTCACACATTGCATTATGTGATCTACTTTACAGTGGCACAGTAGCCTACTGTACTGGGGATGCATATGCCAAGCACACTCTGGCTAAGCTGTCATTCCCTAGGGCAACAAGCCTAGTATTGACCTCTACACCCATATGTTCAATTGTCAGATGCACAATATTTGTTGCGCTGTTCTACTGTTCGCAGGTCTTTATTGTCATAGCATTCCCTGTTCCTATGAACAACTTGTGTATCTGTGGAAGATGTTTGAATATGAGGGCGATCCACTATATCACTTATGTCTCTGTAGTCATTTACTGTGTGCACTGGGCAGATTGCTGTGTTGTGGCTGGTTCCTGGAATGACACGTACAAATACCAGATATGTGTGGCCAACTGCTAAACGGAGATATGGCCTAAGTGTGTGAGCATGCCCAGTTCAGCCTTTCCATGACATGTTGTCTGACATATGCCTCATTTATCAAAGTGTGCGAACATGCCCAGTGTGAGCTTTCCATATGTTGCACTCTGAAGTCCACCACATATTTGGGTGTGTGTGAACTTTAACAATATCTCACATTTATGGTTGTGTGTTGGGTGTCATGTTGTGTACTAACTGGCCAACTGCTCCGTGTCTGCCACAACAGGGATTATACTGTGCCTGCAGGGATTGCATGGGATACTTTGCATACAGTTGTCAACATCCTTTCATAATGACCTAACACTGTAGTACCGTATAGTGTACTGGTTCAGTACTTTCACTGTGGTGGACAGTATCCTGGGCTTTAGTCCTATCACTGCTTGACATCTTCATAGTGAGCACAACAGACTGTGTAGGGGTCAGTTGTGCACATATGACCATGTTTCATTATGTTCAGATATGGACTACCTACACCAGGCTCGTCCAACATTGGTAGTGTATTCCACAACATAGGTGGACATTGGCAAACACTAGCGATGTTCCCTAGGCCATTTCTGATGCTAGTCACAGGGAGTGTTTGTCCTTCGACACACATTGTAACTGTAGTTTGCCATGACATATGTCATGGTTAGTATACTGTGCCTCTGTCTACCTCTGACATAACAGTGATACACAGGGTTAACCTACCATCTCCCATCCACTCATCGGGATTCCTCTTGAGGGGTGTCGATAGGTGACTCTCTGGCTAACTTGCACCGGGAGTTTACTCAAGAGTGGGGGTGCCTTCTGTGTTATGGATCATTCTGTACAGCTTGTCCTATGTATGTCAGTGCTGGGGTTCAGGTCTCTCATGTACATAGCTCGCTGCCATTCAGATTGTACAAGGTGCAGCATGTTCATTGATTCCAGCTTGGACATAGCTTCAAACATCAGGCACAGCTTGCCTCTGGCTGGGCAGTATGGCAGTGTGTGGAGATGCAGTTTGTTTACTCAGGCAACACATGGCATCTGTTCATGCTCTTTGCTACTCCTGGTGGGGTACTGTTGTGGACTTTACAGTTGCTGGAGGTGTCTGCTGAGGTATATCCCACAGGGGCTATTGTAGTCAATTGTGATGCTGATGAAGGATGACTGCAGAGCCACAGTGACCTCCCCTTATCTACATCTGACAACCTTCATGATTGGGTGGGTATATGGTATGTTTCTGCGAACACTACAGCCACATGTTTGTCCAGTGCAGGATATCTATCACCTTGTGTCCCCAGGTCTCTCATTACATCTTAGGTACATAATGGGTTAACACCTGTGTGGTAATTTGTGGGCACTTACTGTATATCCACGGTGGTTGTCTATACACAGTTCTGCAATTAGCTTGCTGACATGGCTATGGCTCCAGTTGTCTGTTTCTAGGTGGCCCTTTTGTGGGTTGCTTGTGTCAGCTGGGGGTTGGATATGGTGGGCTGTTTGTACTCCTCTGCATACATGTTCAGTCACAGTCCTTCCATGTTGGCCTATACCTATGGGACATATATACAAAACGGGGGGGGGGGTTCCCAGGACCAAGCCTTGTGGGATGCCACTCATATCTGCTTTGTAGTCTGACATGGATGCAGCATGTCTGACCATGTCAGTTCTGTCCTTGGTCTGGTTTGCAACCCCTCTACTGACATAGGGATATATATTTAAGCTGGTGAACATATCCATACTGAACTCGTAGGGTATTGTCTGGAAGCATATGCACAGTCCAGCTACGCTGTGTGGACCACATTGCCCTCATCAATGACCTTAATGACTGTTTCAAATGGGTCAAACATGTTTAGGGGCAGGATCTGCACTTACGACAGCCACACTGTGTAGGGTCCGGTATCAGTAGGTCCACGATAGCTTTATGTCTGCGGTACATACTGATCCTTTCCATAGCTGTGCAGACCAAGCTTGTCAGGATCCTGGGGTGGTAGTTTGCAGTATCTATTCAGGCAACACATTTGTTGTGAAGGACCACTGTTGTTGTACACTGCTCTTTGGGTACATATCCTGTGGTAAGGCTGACATTGGGCAGTAGTGGGATTTGGCATTCCATTATTCTTGGAGTCCATGTTGGCCTCAGCCCAGGACACCATCACATACCTTTGCTGCTGTGTGTTTTGCTTTGCAGATGATGGCTGTTACCTCAGAATCTGCAGTGTCAGGGGACCAGCAGTCTGCTGGGATAGATATTTTGCATTCTGGGGGTTTGCACTGCACCTGTCAGGTTGTATGTTGGCAATATGTGTGTGTGTTTGGTATGTTGTTTGTAATATCTGTGTGATTCGGAGCATATCTGTGGATTCCCAACATGGTTCCTACCATCAGTTAAGTAAGCCTTGTGATTATCCTTAGTGTCCTGTACAATTTGTATCTTCATAGGTTCATGGGTTCATACTAGGCTATCCACCCTAGGGCATTAGTAAGCCAAGCCAGAGTGCGTGTGTCTTTCGCCCCTTGCTATGTGACTATTATGGCCATTTATGATTTTCTTTACTGTGCCTCTGTCTGGTCGTGACACAGTGAAGACCCCCAGTGTACATGTACGATCATCCATCCACTTGGCAATATTCCTGTTGAGGGGTGTCAGTGAGGGGCTCTGCCTAACATGGATTGGGATCCTGTTTCTGGGTGTGGGGAGCCTCTGGGTTATGTATCTGTCCCTCCAGCACATCCTATTTCATTATGTGTTGAGGCTGATATCTGTCACTCTCACAGCTCCAATGGCTTTGATTTCCTGTGGTGGAGCATGTCCATTACTCCTGTGTTGGACATGGCGTTGTAGAACAGACATACAATGCCTCTGTGTAGGCAGTCTGTGACTGCATTCAGCTGGGGTGTCTACAGCCAGGCAGCATATGACATATATTTGACACCCTTTATCCTCTTGGTGGGGTACCTTTGAGGTCTTCCGAACAGCTGCAGGTGTCACGTACGGTACATCCCATATGAGCCATTGTACTAGATTATGGGTCTGATAAGGGAACAGTACAGGGGCACAGTGACCTCTGTTGATGTAGATGTGAATCCTTTCATGATACGGTGTCCAATATCGACAATCTTCCTAGCCACATTGGCATTCTGAGTGTCACATGACAGATTACTGTCGACTTGTGTCCCTAGGTCCCTGATTACTCCTTGCATACATAATGGTTTACCACCTATGTGGTAATTTGTGAGTACCTTGTCTGGTATTTGGTGGGACATTCATACTGTCCAGTGTCTTCAGGATGTCTGGGTGGAGTTCTTGTGTGTGAGTGTGGTCTGTCGCATGCTACAGACTGTACAGCAGTTTTGACTACACTTAGGTGCACATGGGTGGTCTCCGCTGCTTTGTGCATTGTCAGTTATCTGGCTGTATGGGTGTCTGTGCTGCATATGGATACTCCCCGTCCTTTGATGTTTTGGTCCAGGTGTTGGGGCCATAACGCATGATATGTGGTATAACCTGATAGTGCTGGTGTGCTATCAGTAGGCTTGTAGCAGGCTTCTGTCACTGCACAGACATCGATGTTCTCCATACTGGGAAGTGCCTCAGGGGCATGCATACTGCAGTTTACACAACTGGCATTGGTCAGCATTACCCTTATGTTTCTTACCACTTATGTTTTCTAGGGTGGTGGGTAGTCTTTCTGGCCTTGCCTACATACGGCTCTATGGAGGTGGCAAAGGCCTTATCCAGTATCCAGACGCCCAGGGGTAACAGGTGCAAGCCATCCCTGGAACAGCAGCATGGCTTGTCATGCATGACACCTCAAGCAGACAGACATTAGACCCCCTTGGACTGACAGCTGTAACTGTGCCACCTGTTAAAGATGATCATTCTGTGTTTGTACTGTGGCATCATTCTTGGTGAGGGTTGGATGTTGCAAATGGTCAGTGTCATACCGGCCTGGGGTACATACTCAGAGAGCTCATCCATGTCTCTTTTCATGTAGTCCAGGGAGGTACATCTCAGGTCATTCACACCAGCATGGACAATGAGTGCATCATATTTCTGCTTGCTTTGGGGTGACCTGCGTACTTGTGTTATGTGGCATATTGTGGCAGCCTACAGGCAGCTTACTGTACCCTTTCCCTTGTTCAGTCTGGTGAGTGGGACAGCAGTGTATCTGCCTATACAGACACCTATTACAACTGTATCAGGCATGTTGTTTCTCCTTCTGGCCTGTGACTGTTTGGCACACCAGCTTTGTGTACTATGTGTTGCATGTGCTATGTTTGGAGGTTGTGGTTGCTTGGGATCTGCTTTGGAGGCTTCTGTTGTTGTGGTATGTTTGCAATTAGAGCCTCCGGGAATGTTTTTCTGTGTTTATGTGTTTGGTTTACAGTTGTGATAGGTCTATGTAGGACTGGGTTTGTGGTGTATGTGGTTACCTTCTCCTCCTGACTAGTTTTGATAGTACTGAGTTGGGGGAGCTCAACCTCCGGTTTGGATACATGGTTGCATCTCTCACATATATTTGTATTTATTGGGGGGAGTTGTGGGTTGTCTGTGTACTTGGGCCAGGTGTCACATTGCCTCTAGATTCACAGATTCTACTTGTTGTGGCTGGCCTGAGTGGATTGTATGTGTGGACATATTTTATTGCCATACTACTGATCAGTGATTACTTCCCTTTTTATGTTTGCTCTATCATGTAGTAGCTTCCTCATTCTCTTGCATGGTTTGGTAATGGCTGGAATCCAGCATGCCAGATGCCTGCGTGTATGGCATTGTGTCTTGTTGTTATTTGTGATTGCATACTCCAAGCATTCCTGGCTGTGTTCATGGAATGCCTATATAACATGTTCTGCGGTGTGTCCCATATTCTGCACTTGCACAGGGCCTTTCGTGGATTCCACATCGGTTTGGAGGGGTGCAACCTATGCTTTACACATGTTTTTCACTGTGGTATTCTGGCCAGGGACTGGGGTCAGGATGTGTATATCCAGTGTGATTTCTCTATGGTCTGGTCTTACCAGTGAGGGATACACTTCTCATCTTGCCATCCAGTACACATGTTGCTGATTATCACATCCAGTATGCTTACCCCTCTTGTGGGAGTGGTACGTTGTTCCTGGGCATTTTGGTTTATGGATTCTGGGAAACTTTCTCCTACTGTGTTGGTGCTAGTATAATGCTCCCAGTGTATGTCTGGGTATTTTCAGTCAAGCAATATAATGTGGTTTGGGGGGCTTGATATATTCATGTATTCCAACATAGGCCAGATGCAGTTCCTGGTATTAGGACAGTAGTCTGCAGCAGGCTATATACTGGGAGGCGGTTTTAGCCATTGGTATTTGATCATGGCTAATCCATGCTGCTTCTTGTTGTGGTACCAACATAGGGGTGTGGTTATCCTTGACATTTATTGCTAGTCACCCTCCTTTTGTAGCTTGTTCCATGTTTTGCGGCTGTACAGCACAGTATGAGGTGTGACCTGGTAGTGTTAGGGTGCTGATGTGAGCCTTGACCCAGTTTTCTATTACAGGACTGATATCTACATTCTCCATACTGTGTGCGTTTACACTGCACACATCTTGCTGTTTAGACTTCTGGCATTGGGTAGCATTACATCTAGGTTCCTATTCCTTGTGGTATCTATGAAGGTGGGTTTGTGTTTTGAGACTTACCTATTCAGGGCATGCTGTGGGTACTGACAGCCTTTGCCAGTATCCATGGGGCCTGGACTGATAGGTGCACACCACCCCTAGCAGGTGGTGCATCATGTCATGCTCCGCATGTCTTCCCAGGCTGGAACACATTGGCTCCCCTTTGACTAACTGCATTACTTCAGCCAGTTATTGCAATTGATCATCCCATCGTCATTTTGTGGCTTCATGCTTGGTGAGGGTGGATGTTAGTAAGGGTCCTCAGGTGTGCATATAGTACATGGTGTTACATTACTTAACACATGGCATTCATGCCTCAGGTGGTGCTGCAGGGCTGCCTCTGTCAGATGCGCATATTACACTCCCTGTACATGTTTGTGAGCAGGTCATGTCATTTTAGGCATCCCTGTTATTATTTGAGTGAGTCAGAGGGGGTATCATTCCCGGGGTTCCTACTGAGCCAGTGTATGTGCTATTTGTTGCCTCTTTGCCAAGGCTAGGGCATACTGGGCACGCCGCCTCCTGCCTACTGGGGCAGGCTCAGGTTGTTCCTCCTCCGAGTCATGCTCTGCCTCTGATGGCCTTGGCAATGGTGGGGGGCTGTTTGGCCCAGCCCTATGCTGGCCCTGCTGCAGCTGTTTTCACAAGATCATATTATGTAGCATAGCACATACCATGACAATTTGGGTACATGTAGTTGGTGTGTACTGCAAGGCTCCACCAGATGTGTCCAGACACCGGAACCGTGACTTAAGCAGCCCAAACACACGCTCTATTACATTACATGTTTGTGCATGTGCCTCATTATGGCGTTCCTGTTCAGGTGTGTGTGCATTTCTGATGGGTGTCATCAGCCACGGCTCCAGTACATAACCTGCATCCCCCACTAGGTGTCCATGTGGGATGTCCCCATTGGCAAATGTCTGGTACAGCTGCGTCAAATGCCAGATGTGGGAATCATGGTAGCTCCCAGGGCAGCCAGCACACACATTCATTATTATGCCCCGGGCATCACACACAACCTGGCAGTTGATGGAGGGGAAGCCCTTGAGGTTAATGTAGGCCCTACCCCGCTCACTGGCTGGTGCTTTGATGCATATGTGCGTGCAGTCTATTGCACCCACTACCTCAGGATATTCTGCTATTTGCTGGAAGAGACGCTTATTGCTGGCCAATACCTCACGGGCATTGGGGAAATATCCATGATCACCGACATGTGCTGACATGGCATCCAGGAACTGGTGCAGTACCCTGGTGGCTGATGCCTGTGATATCCCCATCATATCACCAGTTGGTCTTTGGAAGGTACCTGTTGCTAGTATTCTTAGGCCAGCACATACCTTGGTTTCCACTGGGATGGGTTCCCCTCTGTTGGTTCTGTGTGTGAGGCGTGGCCTGCACAGCTCAACTATTTGCTTCAGGAGCTCTCTGTCCACTCTATAGCACTCTACTATCTCCAGCTCATGTAACCCGTGGTAGGTGACGCTGGGCCTGTACACTCTTCTCCATCTCCTCACTGTGGGTTGTCTGGCACCATCTGCATTGTCACCACTCTCAGCAAGTCGCCTATGTCTCATTATGACAGCTATGGCAGCCCCTAACATTTCTGCTCTGAGTTCAGCTATTTCAGTTTTCACTTCTAATAGCTTACTCCTGTCTTGCAGTGTCTCTTGA
Source organism: Protopterus annectens (assembly GCF_019279795.1). Classification (NCBI taxonomy): domain Eukaryota; kingdom Metazoa; phylum Chordata; order Ceratodontiformes; family Protopteridae; genus Protopterus; species Protopterus annectens. The sequence continues at coordinate 442,140,569 of NC_056725.1, read as the reverse complement.
GAGAAACATCCTGCACTGCTGTTTGCAGAGTTTTAAGTGCTGGGCTGGGCTACTATTCTGCCTGTGTAATTGCCTGCTTCTAATTGTTTTCACCTGCTAGCTCCAGCAGTATTCCCTGCTAGCTTCATACTAATTCTGTTGCTTCCTTTTTCCTTTCTGTTTCCTCAGGGGGGAGCAGCGTGCATACCAGCAGAAACACGCTCACAGTGGCTTACACGCGCGCACACATGCTTACACGGTTCAGGATCTGCCTATTTGGGTTAAAATGCGCGCACACCAGTGCAAACAGTGTTACAAGTCTGCCAACAGGCTCCTACATGCTCAGTCTGCCCTACACGTGCGCACACCAGCGCAAACAGTGTTAAACATCTACCAACACGCTCCCACATGCTCAGTCTGCCTTACACGCACACACACTGCCCTACTCGCGCTTCATGGCGTGCACACGTGCGCATGCACACCCAGCAAGAAACTTTGGTGTAAGTAACAGTGTACACCTTCCATTTCTTGACTTTCCCATGCTTATCTTGTGGCACTCCTCTTTCCCTGATCTGTGTCTGTCATCTGTCATGTTACACTGACCTCCAATGAACTGCATTTCTTTCTACCATTCCCCCCTGTGATGTCACCTATCTCCTACTCTATTCCTCCCCCTTATGTATCTCTTACACTACTCAGACTGTGCTCATTTGCTATGTGACTGTGGGATTCAGTATCCTAACCCTCATTTACATGAGATTGCCTACTAATGCTTAGTTACATGTCTTAGACTCAGCTTCCCCCCTTAGCAACCACTACACGGTGGCCATGTTGTTTTTGGTCTGCTGGTCCCTGCATTGTCATTCCATGTATTGCATAAAACCCACATTTGTGGGTTTATAACCTTCCTTTTTATGTTTATACAGTGCAACCCATTTGCGCGGGGCTGCGCTGCATTTAAACATCGGCGATCGCCGAAAAAAAATATATATATTTTTATAATTTTTGCATCGGGCTACCTTGCCAATGGCCACATATTTGGCCATTGGCATGCTGTCTGACACATATGCACCCTTTATTTGGAGCTGACATGGCTCCATTGTGATTTTTGCAGAAACGTAATTAGTTGTCAACTGAGTACATTTCTGCAGCTAAAACGTCTCTTACACGGGCTGGTTTCTGCTTCATGGATCGCTAATATACCTCATTTGCATACCTTTTGGCTGCAAGTGAGGTATTTAGCATATCCACGCCCTGTCCATGTAAGAGACGTTTTAGTTGTTCTCTTACACGTAGTTTAGGGCTGTTCCTGGATCGCGAGGCTTGCATGGAGTGTTACACGTCTCTTACACTCCATGCAAGCCTTCATGAATCCTGCCCATGATCTTTGATATGAGCCTATCGTAGTATTATTATTACTATATTCCATTTTTTGTTCGATGGTGGTCCTATACCGGCTCCTAACAGGGGCTTAAATTTGACATCCCATTCATGAATAATATAATTTGCTATATTTTTCATCATAATTTGGGGATAGCCTCTTTGTTGGAATAAATTCATTATAAAATTAAATTCTTCTGTCATGTTTTCGTAATCAGAGGTCATCCGGGCAACTCGAATACATTATCCTTTAAAGACATTATACTAAACCTTATCTGGGTGATAACTACTATACTCTAAATAATTATTGGAAAATGTACTTTTTTGATGTATTTAAGATTTAATTTTACCTCTCTGATGGTAAATGTAGGTATCCAGGTAGGCCACGCCTTCATAGCTATGAGTAAAAGTAAATTTTAGATATTCACTACTATGGTTGAGAAAATGAATGAAGGATTGAAGCGTTTCCATATCACCCTCCCATAGTATATACATGTCATCCAGAAGTCTGGAATAATATTTAATATATTTAAAGTATATACTAGGAAATAATTGAGTGTCTTCCCAATCAAGCATAACTAGGTTAGCGTATATGGGGGCACAAGCTGCCCCCATAGCAACACCCCTAGTCTGCTTGAAATACTCTCCTTTAAAAAAGATGTAATTATTATCTAGTACTATGGACATCAACTCAAGTATTAAACAAATTTCGTCCCAATTGAAGTTGGAATATTTGACAATACTATTGTTAAATGCTTCTAGTCCTTCATGTTTTGGAATGCATGAAAAGAGGTCAACAACATCAATTGTAACAAAAATAGTACCTTCTTTCCATGCATCAACAGGAAATTTTCTTAAGAACTCCCAAAAATCTTTTACCATATGAGGTACAACACTGTATATGTATTTTAACAACTTACATAGGGGTTTATGCCTAATTCCATGTGTTTGTTTGCAATGCTTGAGTGGGGTATTGAATCAAATGTCTTAACTAGGTCAAGGTAGGACGTATTCATAATTTTGCTTTTATCCATTGCCTTGGAGACCTTCTCAAAGGTGTCCATCAGATTCAGTAGGCATGACCTACCTTTGATGAAACCAAACAGAGTTGGGTCCAGTGTCTAAAGGTTTCTTAAATCATTGTTAAACATTTTCATTTACACATACTTGGACTATGACTGAATCACACTGATACCTGTGGTGCAGTGACTTGAGTGCATGCATACTGTTGAATCCTGGCCCCTGAGAGGCAACTGACTGTTATTTTCTTCTTGTTCAAGCTGGTGAGTGGGACATCAATATGTCATGCAATGGAGTCCCCTATGACTATAGTCCTGGGTAGTGTACTGCCTTGCCTTATGGCCTTGGTAGTTGAGGCTCCACTGGGTGTAGCTGTATGTGCAGTATTAGGTGTTGTTACTGATGAGTGCTTATGATTTTGCTGAGGATATTTTTTGCATATAGAATGTCTGGGAGGTCTTTGGAGTTTAACAAGATTGCATTTAAGTGCCTCAGTATAATTAGGTTTATTTGTTGGATGCATATTATGTGTGGTGGGTGTAATGTGAGTATCTGACATCCAGATTGTTATTATAAGTGTTTGTACTCAAGAGCTTTGCCACCAGTGGCATTCTGTATATACATCTGTCACATACTGTATTTGGTTGTTTGAGGATTAAATGGTTGTCAGTGAATATTAGACAATTGTTATATTGTCTCAAAATAACAATAGCCATCAAACTGGCTGCAGAGAAATTAGGCAAGTGCTTATCCATGATGCCAAGTCCTTTATGTGGTGAGCTACAAGGGTGTGGTGTGCAACAGGTTAATAGTGGGTTGACTAAGGGTGCTTTTGAGATTTTAGACTAGACTAGGCTACTTAATACTAAATTTTAAGGGGAAAGTATTCAACGGAATGCAAACTAGCGTCTCTGTGCTACTCAACCTGCAAATAGCTGCTGTACATGTGCCAAGTTACTGGTTTCAGAGATGGTTTTACAGGGAAAATTTGGATTCTAGGTGTGTGTGTCTATATAGGGCACTACTAATCACTGCTGCATAATAGCAGTGGCTTATAAACACACTATATTTATACAGGCACTAAACTGGCTTCTAAGCCATCTTGCCAATAAAACAACTACACTTAGAGCTTTCTTATGTTTCCCAACTTATATAAACTAGGCCACCACCTACTGCCACTAGATGGACTATACAAATCTTCCTAATGTTAAAAACACAAAAGAGATTTCTTGAGAGTGTAATGCTACCACAAAACAATTGAAACTACTCAGACAAGATGATCTGAAGTATTAGGGATCTTTAAAATGATTTAAAGTACAAAATCAACAAATAGACAAAATAAAGCAGTAGCATTCTAAAACAGTTAACTGAAGTACAAAATAATAAAATGAATCTCTTATCTGCCAATGATGAGCCAGGATTAATACAGGGCCCTTACAGAGTGTGATGAGGGCACCAAACAGACTGGAGCTCTGGGAAAATGAGCAGGAAACAATTTATAGTAAAGAGAGTTTTCTCCAGAGCAATCCTGGTTTGCTGGGTGGGCATTCAGTATTCTAGATGTATGGAAAACAATGTGTAAGAAAAGTACTTAAATAGCTTACCCAACAGACAATAGCAAAGAAAGAGAGGAGAGAGTGACTTTGGAAGTCAGATTACCATAATGGGTGGAATCCAGAGACACAGGCTTTTTAAAACCACAACAGGAAAATGATGGGAGGGTTGAAGAAACAATTTAAACTGCAAGAAGCAGACTAGCTAGAGAAGGATCCAATCAAATAAAGCCAATACTGGAATGTTAGTCCTATAACTCTGAGGGACAGGTCAATGAAACAGGTAGAATATAATTTCAGAAACTTTAGCTTAATGTCTCAGTGCTGGCTAGGGCAGACACAGAAAAAGGAGAATGGAAAGGCACTGGGATGCAACTTTAAGCAGGTAAATAATAAACATATTATAAGAGTCAAGCAGCAAAAATGGAATATAAACAGTTGTAAAAGCACTGAAGCACCAATTCTCCCATAATATGGCATCCCAATGGCAACATCAAAATGCATGCTGCCATGTATCTCAGCAGTCTCAGATATTCTCTGGCTGTGATTGTTTGGGAGAATTTAGTAAGGAAATTTGATAATCTTCATATAAACCTGAGAGAGGAAGGCTCTGCACTGAATAGTGTACAAACATCTTCCCAGTAAAGTCACTTCCGGAGTGGGAAAGAGACAGGATGGGCCAGATTCAGGAAGGCTTACACGGAGTTCAAGAGTAGTGTAAGCCTCCGTGTAAGCCTCCCGATTCAGGTACAGCCCAAACCTCCATGTAAGAGACAGCTAACACGTCTCTTACACGGACTGGGCGTGGAAATGCTCAATACCTCATTTGCAGCTCAAAGATATGAAAATGAGGTATTTGAGCGATCCATGAAGCTGAAACCAGTCCGTGTAATGGACGTGTTAGCTGCAGAAATGTACTCAGCTGACAACTGAGTACATTTCTGCAAAATCAAAAACGGAGCTATGTCAGCTCCAAATAAAGGGTGCATATGTTTCATTAAGCATGCCAATGGCCAAATATGTGGCCATTGGCATGAAAAAGTGTTGCAAAAATATTTTAAACAACTTTTTTTTTTTTCGTGGGATTATGATGTGTAACTGCAGCACACCGCAAACGGGATGCGCTACCTAAAACTGAAAACCGAAGCTTATAAGCCCACAATTGTGGGATTTATGTATTACATGGAATGTCAATGGAGGGACTTGCAGACCAAAAACAATATGGCCTCCGTTTAGTGGTTGTCAAGGGGGGAAGATCCGTGTAAGACATGTAACTAAGCATTACTAGGAAATCCTATGTAAATGAGGGTTACAATACTGAATCACACTGCCACATAGGTAATGAGCACTTTCTGAGTAGTGTAAGAGTTAGAGAAGATGGAGGAACAGAGTAAGAGGTAGGTGACATCACGGGGGGGAAGGATAGAAACAAATGTACCAGATTGGAGGGCAATGTAAGGTGACAGATGAAAGACAGACATCAGGGAGGGAGGTGTGTCCCAACAGAACACTAGGAAAGTCAAGAAATTGAGGGTATATGCTATCCCTACACTCAAAGTTTCTTGATATACGTGCATCTTGCGTAATGCGTGTGTGTAAACAGGTTCAACAGGTGGGGCGTGTTGCAAACCGTTTACAACGGTTTCGCGCTGGCGCACGCGTGTAAGGCTGTGTCGTGCGTTTTAACATGAATCAGCCAAGCCCACACCGTGTAAGGATATGTCTTGGCGTGTAAGCCACTGTGAGCGTGCTTAAGCTGGTGTGCACATTGCTCCCCCTGAGGAAATAGAGAGGAAAAAGGAAACAACCAGATTACTAGGAAACTGTCGGAATACTGCTGGAGTTAATTGGTGATAACAATTGGAAGCAGGCAATTACACAGGCAGACTAACAGCCCAACCCAGCACTTAAAACACTGCAAACAGCAGTGCAGGGTGTTTCTCACAAGAGATACTGCAAGAAAGTAAGCTATCAGAATTGAAAACTGAAAAAAGCTGAACTCAGAGCAGAAATGCTAGGGGCTGTTATAATCAGGCATAGGCGAATTGCTGAGGATGGTGACAATGCAGATGCTGACAGACAACCCAGAGTGAGGAGAAGGAGAAGAGTATACAGGCCCAGGGTCACCTACCATGGGTTACATGAGCTGGAGATAGTAGAGCGCTACAGAGTGGACAGAGACCTTCTGCAGCAGATTGTTGAGCTGTGCAGGCCACATCTCACACACAGAACCAACAGAGGGGAACCCATCCTAGTGGAAACCAAGGTATGTGTTGGCCTAAGAATACTAGCAACAGGTACCTTCCAGAGACCAACTGGTGATATGATGGGGATATCACAGGCATCAGCCTCCAGGGTACTGCACCAGTTCCTGGATGCCATGTCAGCACATGTCAGTGATCACATATATGTCCCTAATGACCGTGAGGTTGTGGCCAGCAATATGCGTCTCTTCCAGCAAATAGCGGGATACCCTGAGGTGCTGGGTGCAATAGACTGCACGCGTGCATCAAAGCACCAGCTGGTGAGCGGGGTAGAGCCTACATTAACCGCAAGGCATACCCCTCCATCAACTGCCAGGTCGTGTGTGATGCCCAGGGCATAATAATGAATGTGTGTGCTGGCTGCCCTGGGAGCTACCACGATTCCCACATCTGGCATCTGACGCAGCTGTACCAATCATTTGCCAGTGGGGACTTCCCACATGGACACCTAGTGGGGGATGCAGGTTATGCACTTGAGCCGTGGCTGATGACACCCATCAGAAATGCACACACACCTAAACAGGAACGCCATAATGAGGCACACGCACAAACACGTAATATCATAGAGCGTGTGTTTGGGCTGCTCAAGTCACGGTTCCAGTGTCTGGACACATCTGGTGGAGCCTTGCAGTACACACCAACTACATGTACCCAAATGGTCATGATATGTGCTATGCTACATAATATGATCCTACGGAAACAGCTGCAGCAGGACCAGCACAGGGCTGGGCCTAACATCCCCCCACCATTGCTAAGGCCACCACAGGCAGAGGGTGACTCGGAGGAGGAACAACCTGACCTTGTCCCAGTAGGCAGAAGGAGGCATGCCCAGTATGCCCTGGCCTTGGCAAAGAGGCAACGATAGCACATACACTTGGTCAGTAGGAACACTGGGACTGATACCGCTCTGACTCACTCATATAGTAACAGGGATGCCTAACATGACACAACCTGCTTCCAAACATGTACAGGGAGTGTAGTATGTGCATCCGACAGAGGCAGCCCTGCAGCACCACCTGAGGCATGAATGCCATGTGTTAAGTAATGTAATACCATGTACCATATGCACACCTGAGGACCCGACTAACATCCACCCTCACCAATCATAAACCACAAAAAGCACAAACCTACCTCATAGGTACCACAAGGGATAGGAACCTAGATGTAATGCTACCCAATGCCAGAAGTATAAATGTGTGCAGTGTAAACGCACACAGTATAGAGAATGTAGATATCAGTGCTGTAATAGAAAACAGGGTCAAAGCCCACATCAGCACCCTGACACTACCAGGTCACACCTCATACAGTGATGTACATGTGCAAAAACATGGAACAAGCTACAAAATGAGGGTGACTAGCAATAAATGGCATGGATAACCACACACCCATGTTGGTACCACAACAAGAAGCAACATGGATTAGCCATGGTCAAATACCAATGGCTAAAACTGACTACTACTATATAGTTTGCTGCAGACCACTGTCCTAATAGCAGGAACTGCCCCAGGACTACTCTGGCAATGTGAGTGTCAAACGAAATATTACTGTCAACCCGGGTGCCCAGGTCCCTGATAACCTCTTCTGTGCTTAGAGGATTGCCACCTAGATGGGAACTAGGGGTAACCCTGTTGTTCCCGAAGGGTATGACTATGCATTCTTTAGCGTTTAATGTAAGGCCATGGCTCTGGCACCAGTTATCCGTGTCTATGAGACCCTTCTGAAGGATGTCTGTGTTAGATGGGTTTCCAACTATGGTTCCCACTTTGCAGTCATCTTCAAACTTTGTCAGCCATAATCCTCCTGTGTTTGCTTGTACTTCTGAAAAGTAGATGCTGAACAAAAGTGGGCCCAGGACTGAGCCCTGTGGGACACCACTTGTGACAGTTTTGGAGTGTGACATGGCACCAGCAACTTTGACCCTGTGTGTTCTGTCACTTAGCCAGTTTGCAACCCATCCTGTGATGTATGGGTTCACATTTAAGCTGGTGATGTTTTCAATGATACCCGAGTGGGGTATTGTGTCGAAAGCCTTTGCCAGGTCAAGGTAGGCTCTGTGGACTGCCTTGCCCTCGTCAATGGCCTTGGTGACTGTCTTGAAAAAGTCAACCAAGTTTAAAAGGCATGATCTGCCCTTGACAAAGCCAAACTGGGTTGGATCCAACGTCTGCAAGTCCCCTATGTCTTCATTTATGATTCCCATTATGATCCTCTCCATAGCTTAGCAGACCAGGCTTGTCAAGCTGATGGGATGGTAGTTTCCGGGCTTGGTGGAGGCACCTTCTTTGTGAAGTGGGTCCACCATTGCTGTATGCCACTCCTTGGGCACATATCCTGAGGTGAGGCTAAGATTAAACAGCTGCCCTAACTGCGGGTTTAATTCCTCATTGAGTTCATGGAGCACACAACCGGGGACACCATCTGGTCCCATGGATAAAGTGTTTTCCGCCTTGTATAGAGCAGTTCTCACCCCAGCATTTGAGATGTTTGGGGGGCTACAATCCTCTGGTATAGATATCCCTCCAGTTGGGGGGGGGGGGGGGAATCTGCACTGAACCTGTCAGCCAGTATGTTGGCAATGTCTGTAGGTTCAGTGATATTTAATCATTTCAAACTAATTCTGAGCATATCTGGGAGTTCCCTCCCAGGTGTCAAACATAGGTAAAAAAGGCCTCATGATTGTCCCTTGAGTCCTGAGTGGGTTTACTCTCAAAATTTGCCTTGGATGATTTTATGGGGGAACTCAGTGTTTTACTCATAATGAGCAGGGGTGTCTTCCCTTCTACGGATTTCGCTCTATCTTGTAGTAGCTCCTTCCTTTTGTTGTAGAGCTTGTTTATGGCTGGGGTCCACCAGACTGGATGCTTGCCTGTGGTACAAAGAGTCTTTGTTTTGTTTGGGATTGCCTGATCCATGCAGTCCTGGAGGTGCTGGTAGAAGGCATTTGTAAGTGATACAGCGGCTTGGGTAATGGTGTCCGCTGGCTTGGGGGCCTTGAAAGAGACCACACCAGTCTTCAGAAGTGTGAAGTTGGCTTTTGAGAAGGTCTTCACTGTTGTCTTTTATCTCTGGGGTGGGGGTGGGATGTGGACTCCCACTGAGATTAGTTCATGATCTGATCTCACCAATGATGGGTATACTTCTGGTGTTGAACATTGTGACCCCATGTTCATGATGATGAGTTCTAGTATGTTGTCTCTACTCGTGCGGATGGTGACTAGTTGTTCCATGGCATTTGAGTGTATGAACTCTAGGAACCTTTGGGTTAGAGTGTTGGGGCTTGAGTAGTGATCCCAGTCTATATTTGGATAGTTGGAATCACCCAGTATGATGGTGTTCGGAGATACATTTATCCCCTCCAGTGTTTTCAGGAAAGCTGTGTGAGGTACCTGAGTTTGAGAGGGTGGCATGTAACATGCTACAAACTGCAGAGCAGTCTTGCTTACGGTTACTTGCACCTGGATGGTCTCCGATGCATCGTGTGTTGCCACCAACCTTGAGGTGAGGATGTCCTTGATGAATATGGACACCCACCCTCCTTTCTTGGTGTTGTCCGGATTTTGGGGCCGGAACGCATGATATGAGGTAACACCCGATAGTGCCGGGGTGCTGTCAGAAGCCGTGAACCAGGTTTCAGTCACAGCACAGACATCAGTGTTCTCCATACTGAGAAGGGCGTAGAGTGTGTGCAGCTTGAGGTTGAGACTTCTGGCATTGAGCAGCATTACCCTTAGTGTTTTTCCTATTCTGTGTTCTAGGGTGATAGGTGTAGAATCTGATTCTTGCATAAAAAAGGCACAATGGGGGTGGCAAGAGCCTCAGCCAAAATCCGGAATCCCAGGGGTGACAGGTGCAAGCCGTCCCTTGCAAATCAGCGTGGCCTGTCCAACAGCACATGGT